>NW_027203359.1:355000-407500 GCF_024711535.1 Dipodomys merriami
TCTTTTTGGACACTGCCAACTCTTCCCTCACTCTCCTCTAGTGCAAATTCTTTTCTTTTTCCCAGTTGGTTCTGGGGCTTGCACTCAGGGCCTGGGCACTGCCTCTTTTTTTGTGCTCAAGGCTAGTGCTCTACCCTAGAGTCACAGCACCACTTACAGCTTTTTTTTTCGGGGGGGGAGGTCCAGTCATAGGGCCTGAACTCTGGGCCTGGGCGCTGTCCCTCAGCTCTTCAGCTCAAGGCTAGCGCTCTACCACTTGAGCCACAGCGCCACTTCCGGCTTTTTTTTTCTTTTTGCTTATGTGGTGCTGAGGAATCGAGCCCAGGACCTCTGGCATGCAAGGCAAACACTCTACCACTGAGCCACCTTCCCAGCCCCGCAAATTCTTATCTTAACATACTTAATTCAAGTTGGAGTATTGTATCATAGTTTTGTCTCCATTTTTATGAGGTTTTATTGTGTATACACTTTTTTTAGTTGGAATATTTTTATCTGTTGTGCACTCTACTTAGAACATTTACCAAACATGGTGGTACACACTTACAATTCCAGCACTCAGGGATGGTAGCAAAAGAGTCATAATGCAGGGAAGCCTGGGCTATTTTACAAGACCCTGTGTCAAAAAAGAAAGAGAAGAAAGAAATGTTTATTGTAAACCAAATACTGTGTTGTGCTAGGAACAGCCTTATGCAACTGATGTCTAGCACATATCTTGATTATATAGAAGGCAATGTGTCCAGGCACTGGCCCACATCTGTGTAATGCTAGCTACTCAAGAGGCTGAGCTCTAAGGATCACAGGTGGAAGCCAACCTAGGCAGGAAAGTCCATGAGATTCTTATTTCCAATTGACTTCTAAAAAGCTAAAAGTAGAGCTGTGATTCAAGTGGTAGAGCACTAACCTTGAGCAAAAAAAAGCTTCAGCAACATTGCCCAGCCCCTGACCAGGACCAGTATACAAATACACACACATACACACACACACACACACACACACACACACACACACACACACACACAACACACAACACACAAGCAATGTGACAAAGACCATTTAGGTTTATGTACATACTCTGGATATTTGCACAAGAATAAAATCACCTAAGCACACATTTTCTTTTTTTTTTTTTTTTTTGTCGGTCGTGGGGCTTGAACTCTGGGCTTGGGCGCTGTCCCTCCGCTCTTCAGCTCAAGGCGAACGCTCTACCACTTGAGCTACAACGCCACGTCCGGTTTTCTGGTGGTTTATTGGAGATAGGAGTCTCACAGTCTCTCCTGCCCGGGCTGGCTTTTGAACCGCGATCCTCAGATCTCAGCCTCCTGAGTAGCTAGGATTACAGGTGTGAGCCACCAGCGCCCGGCAGTAGATTTTTTTATTTATTTTTTTTTGGTCGGCCGTGGGGATTGAACTCTGGGCCTGGGCACTGTCCCTCAGCTCTTCAGCTTAAGGCGAGCGCTCTACCACTTGAGCTACAGCGCCACTTCCCTAAGCACACATTTTCATAATACATCTCCATTGTTAAGTGACTCATGAATATGCTTCAACCAATGACCAAGTAGAGATTTTATTGGATCCTGGTTCACACAACTATAAAAATAGTAAGAAGGAGATAACTGGGAAGATAAAAGGAGTCATTAAGCAGATATCCAGGGATCATTCTTATTTGTAGGCATGAATATGCTAGTGTGGTTTTCATTTTTCCTTAAACTCGTTTTCTCTAAGAAATGCAAACTGAAATATGTGTTGATGTCCAAAGTATCCTAAAATTAAACCTAGACAAGGGTCAGTGGTGAGGTTTAGAAGAAGCTAGAGGGAAGCTGGGCCATGGGTACAAAGGAGCAATTTCAGAGTTCTCTTGACTGTTTCCAATGTTTGAAACATCCCATAACAAAAAGCCTTTTACAAGTAGGATTCATGTTAACACAGAATAATTGAAAGACCCTTATCGTTTTATTCCTTAAACTCTTTTTTTTTTGGGGGGGGGGTCTAGTCATGGGGCCTGAACTCTGGGCCTGGGTGCTGTCCCTCAGCTCTTCAGCTCAAGGCTAGCACTCTACCACTTGAGCCACAGTGCCACTTCCGGCTTTTTTCTTTTTGCTTATGTGGTGCTGAGGAATCGAACCCAGGGCCTCATTCATGCAAGGCAAGCACTCTACCACTGAGCCACCTTCCCAGCCCTCCTTAAACTCTTTTTGAGTCTCTATATTTTCTTACATTTAAAAAAATGAGAAAAATGTATCTCTGGATAAAGATGAACTTTGAAACCATAAAGCAACAGAAGTAATCCAAGAGGAAAATACTGTTAAGTTTGATTGCATCAGATTAGAATTTCTGTTGCCCAGAAACTGTCATAGAGTCAAGGTAAATGAAAAATTGGATTAAACATTTGCAGTGAATATTTCAAGGGATTACTCTTATTTCCTAAGCAAAACACCAAACTTCTGGTTAAAAAAAAAAAAAAAAAAGATCAGGGGCTGGGAAGATGGCTCAGTGGTAGAGTGCTTGCCTTGCATGCCGCTGAGGCCCTGGGTTCGATTCCTCAGCACCACATAAGCAAAAAGAAAAAAGCCAGGAGTGGCGCTGTGGCTCAAGTGGTAGAGCATTAGCCTTGAGCTGAAGAGCTGAGGGACAGTGCCTAGGCCCAGAGTTCAGGCCCCATGACCAGACCCCACCCCCACCCCCCAAAAAAAAGATCACGATCATCTCTACATAATTTATAGAAGAAAGATGGCTGACATTTTTTAATGTTTAGTTCCAAAAACAAAAAAAAATGTTTAGTTCTGTCAATATATACATTTTTTGTCAGTCATGGGGCTTGAATTCTTGGCCTGGGCACTGTCCCCAGCTCTTCAGCTCAAGGCTAATGCTTTACCACTTGAGCCACAGCGCCACTTCTGGTTTTCTAATGGCTTATTGAGATAAGAGTCTCATGGACTTTCCTGCCTCGGCTGGCTTTGAACCTTGATCCTCAGATCTCAGCCTCCTGAATAGCTAGGATTAAGGCGTGAGCCACTGGTGCCTGGCTTGTCAATATTTTTAAGGTGAGGCAATAAAATATTTTTATGTATTAAGTTACTATAGATTATATTCAATTTTAAATGCTGGATTCCTGGAAAGGAATTGTAAATGTTTATTTACCATTAGTCTTCAACATGTTCATATCCTAAACAAATGTTTTAAAATGCAGTAAAATATTTTTGTTTAGGATTATTCACTATCACATTATTCATCAGCAAAATGCCTTTAAGGCTTAAGTAAATTGTATACACTTATTTTAGACTTTCAAAAAACACTTGAGTGATGTGAGAAAATGGTCAGGATAACAACAAATTTAAGAATGGTGCAAAGCTGTATAAAGAGCCTACACTTAATATACAATGCTTATAAGAAGTACGTTGCTGTGTTACCACTGTTGATATCTGGTTATTGGCTTATGTGTAATTAATTCCTGTCTGTATTGTTCCCAGCTGCTCCGTCACTCTCCTCTTCCCATCAACATCAGAAAAGGTAAGAGGAAGAATTTCTCACACAGGAGCTTCCAGGAACAGATTGAGACACCATTTGCTTTTCGTGACCTAAGCCTGAAGCAGGTTGTCTGTGGCCATCTGAAGGGACTTGTGAAATATAAGACAAGCTTTATCATCATTATAGCAAGTCAGTTGTCAGCTTCCGTGGCCATCCGTGAACACTCAGGGCACTGAAGGAGTCGGAGCAGTCCAGAGTTGGCACACTCCTACTCTGTTAAATCCAGCCGAAGCAGGTACTATGGCTCCCACATTGAGGACTCCCACATAGCATGAACAAGGAGGACTGACTAAATGGCATGTCATGGGTCTTACTGCTCTCCACGCATGCACAGTATGTTCTGTCTTTGTGACTGTGTATTTACTTACCTATCAATAAGGTCATCTTTCTTTTTTTTTATTTGAGTCATATTCTTCCTTTAAGACTGTAATAAAGCTCTATCAGGTGCCTACTTGTCTCATATGTAGTTGGCATAACCTTTTGGGAATTATACTCACTCACCAGCTGATAACTAGAATATTTTGTAGCTAATCCTGTGTAGCTTTCTGAACCTCTCTAGATATATATTATATTAAAAATGGTGGCTTGGAGAAACTCCACTTCTCATAGGTTTCATGACATCAGAGGTCCAGGGAAGGCAGTTAGTTGGGGATTCCAACTGCTGTCCTTTGGATTTTCTAAGCTGTTTCTGTACTAAGTAGCAGCTGATTGGCTGTTAGCAAAGTTATGTGGTCTGCTGCACCAGTCATCTGGGAAAACACAGCTCTTGGGGGGCTTCTTTCTCCGTCTATAAGGAAGTAAATGGGAGAAAAATATAGAAAGTAAACAGCAACCAGTTGGACGCCCAATTAGAGGTAATTACAATAACATTAACAAAAAGGCCCTATTACGGTATGAATGTATAAAGTAACCACTATTCCTTGATAATGCAATAACCGTAAGTATATCACATAGGGGAGAAGAGAGGGTGCTCCTTTGGGGAAATGTCTGATTTCTATTTGGTACCAAAAAGAGAAAGTGCCCAAATATGTGGCATGTATCAATCATAGAAAACCCATGATACCTAAATGGGGAATGGTGACTACATTAATGTAACTGCTACCAGCTTAACTGACAAAGAAGTTGCTTCAGTGGATAAAGACATAGACCCAGGGTAGTTCTATCAGATACTTAAACATAAACGCAGTGTGTTTAATTTCACACACTGTGTAGCAGTTGTGCCCATTTTTTCTGACTATAAAGAAGCAAGTTACTAAAGGTTAATCATGTCAGTTGACAGGGTTTATCTTACATCAAAGTCTGTGCTTTTTTGTAACCATGAGGTAACTGTTGAAAGTGCTACCAAATCAAAAAATGTTCTAATATTGAAACAAAAATGAGAAGAGTAAGACTAGTAAGACTAGTATATTATGAGCAGAATAATGATGGATAACTAAATCTATTAATTTTGGTGTTAGGTCAAATGTAATCATACACTTAATATATTTTAGTTTTTAATTTCCTTTAGTGGTCCAGACTTTGAAATTATGCTGTCTTGCTCACAGCTGGTGCTGTCCTTGAGTCACAACCCCACCCTACTTTTTTGCTGGTTATTTTGGAGATGGATTCTAGTCTTCTCAGAGTAGACTCAAACCTAGATTTTTCAGACCTTAACCTCCTAAGTAGCTAAGAGGAGCCACTTGCACCTAGCTTAATTTTTCAACTTTTATTTGGTAGATCTGACTAGATCCATTGAGTCTGGAGACCTTGGTTCTAAGCTAATCTCTGACACTAAGTAGTAAGAACATTGAATATATTCAATTAATTCCTCATGTATCAATTCTAAAGTGCATTCCATGTTTTAATTAAAAGAATGAGTAGACAACTATAAGCTAAATCACTGGGATATGCAGCTAGTAGCAAAGTGATAGAGAGCCTGGAAATCACTTCTGCTCTCTCCCTTTGAACTTGCTCTCGTGGTTTTTCATCCCTCTGTGAAAGTTTAAAGGCAAAGTAAGTTTTAGTTCTATGACCAAAACTAGATACATCCAAATGCAATAAATGGAATTAGTGATCTTACATTTATTTGAACAAAAGGAATTGGAGCAACTTAATATAAACCAGCCAAACTAGAGACCTGGAGTATAATTGCATCTCATTTAGAGGGATGAGGAAAACAGACAGTCTAATAATGATGTTATATCCTTTCATTTGAATGTTTAGGAAAATAATACAAGATGTTTCTGGTAAGAAATTCTGTGTTGCTGGACCCCAGAGGCTATCATCCTGGTTATACTAGACTTGTAGAACCGAGACAAAAGGACTCATTACTGACATATAAAACAGTATCCAGCACATGAACCTCATTCCAGTTCTTCCAGCTGTCAAGTCCCATAGAAGAAATCAACCATGGATGCTGAATTCAGTTGCTAGGCCTCCTATAGCCAAGTACAGTACCCAAAATGGCCTCAACAACAGAAATTAATTTTTTACAGTTCTAGAGGCTAGAAGTGTTGGCAGATCAAATGTTGGCAGAGTTGTTTTCTTCTAACAGCCTTGAAGGCAGGATAGATTCTATGTCTCTCTCCTTGGTTTGTAGATGGCCATCTTGTGTCTTCATCTTTGCTCTGTGTGAGTCTAGGTCCAAATGCCCTCTTCCTGTAAGTACACTTATCACTGGATGAGAACCAGTGACCTCGTTTTTAACTTAACCACTTCTTTTTTTTTTAATTTAAGTTTTTATTTTTTGTGAACATACTGTACAGAGGGGTTACAATTACATGGGCAAGATAATGAGTACATTTCTTTTTTTTGTTTGTTTGTTTTGTTTTTGTTTTTGTTGGTCGTGGGGCTTGAACTCTGGGCCTGGGCGCTGTCCCTCAGCTCTTCAGCTCAAGGCGAGCGCTCTACCACTTGAGCTACAGCGCCACTTCCGATTTTCTGGTGGTTTATTGGAGATAGGAGTCTCACGGTCTTTCCTGCCAGGGCTGGCTTTGAACCGCGATCCTCAGATCTCAGCCTCCTGAGTAGCTAGGATTACAGGCGTGAGCCACCAGCGCCCGGCAATGAGTACATTTCTTATCAAGCATTGCAGCCTCCTCCTTTGTTTACCCTTCACATCCCTTCCCAGCCTCCCCCCTAACTTAACCACTTCTTTAAAGACCTTGTCTCCATGTATGATCATGTTGTGAGATTCTGGGGTCTAGGACTTTAACATATCAATTCCAGGTAAACAATTCAGCCCTCACTAGATACATACATGTACATTTTATGAAATGTATTCTAGGAGAGGAACACTGATACTAGGGATATTCACCTTGGAAACTACACTGTTCTTACCTGGCAGGACCTTATCCCATCTCTCAAGCCTCTTGGTTGACAACATAACCCTGAGAAAGGCCCGGATCATGAAGGCAGGGCCTTACATTCCTAGTGCACTTAGCAAGAATGCACAAGAGTGCTCATGACTATGTGGTTTGTGTCTCCAAAAACAACAGAGTCAGAATACTGGATGAACAGGCGAGCCATAGTGTCCAGAGTGCCTTCATCAATTCAGGTTCTGAATGACCTCTGCCACAATGATCTGCCATGTTAAGCCATTCCCATCTTCTGGTTTGCAATAATGATATTAATAAATGCCTTTTATGCTAGTTAGGGAATTCATTTTATTGTTTTATGTCTTCTTTTTCTCTTCTCATGCTGGGGATCTGACTAGGCCTTCTCACATTCTAGGCTTGTCACCAAACTATGTCTCCAGTCCTGGTATTTGCTTTTGTCATATAACAGGAAATACTTCTGGCTTGAAGAGATGATTTGTTTACTACATTATAGTTGATTCTATCAAAAATAACTCAAAAAGTATTTACAGAGTAATTGAATGAAAATAATTCTTATTTATTCCAACAGATGGACTCCCAATTTACATATGTCTTAATTTTGCTTTTGAATATGTTTGAATATTCATCAGGAATAATATATAATAAAGGTAAGACTTTATGATTATCTCCTCAGGACTTCTCATACCTATCACTTTCTCAGTTATAGTTAAAAATGTTTTTTTTTAGTATTTCTTCTTTATTTTATTTTTTATTTTCTCCAAGGTATTACACCTTTTACTCTGCTATAGAGATTTCTGATGACATCACTGTGAACCATTCGCTATAATGTTTCATCAGTTACAAGTTGTGGACTATTTAATATTATAAAGGATTTATATTTGCCACATCTTAATTGTTTGAAAAAACAATTTTAAATTTTTCTATGAGTGGTTGCACATAGTATGAATTAAAAACTGAGTTACCAGGCTAGTCAACTGAGGTTGAGGGAAATTTTCTGAAATTAATATACAGATTGCATTAGTCAATGGGACTTTCATGATGGAAAAACTTTTTAAGGAACAAGACAGAGGCATTCCCATATGTGTAAACTTTTTAGATTATGCAGCATCCTAGAACATCATATTGTTGACTGGACAGATGGAAGGCTGGATGGTTGGAATCAGATCTTCTTCTAGTTAACTGGGGTTACATAAATGGATAAGTTCTGAGGTTATGCATGACAAAATACATGATAATAATCCAAGATGGGAGAGGCACAGACAGACTGAAGAGATTTCAGAGAAGGGAGTGGTTAATTCCAACAGTAGAAAAGGGGCAACTCACCAGCAAAGGCTTCAAAGAGAACAATCCATCTAGGTCCCCAAATGGGTAATATTTGCATGAAGAAATATTCTACAAAGACTACATCAATACACAGGATGAACAATGGTATGGAGATAGTATATCATACAATTTGTGAAGCAAGAAGGAAAGAGTCACTTAATTTGAAGGAAGGAATAGATGTAAAATATCATGAAGGCAATACTATCATAGAGGAACTTGAGTGTCAGGCTAAGGAATCTGGGCTTTATAATCATTGGAAGCCATTTAAGATTACTAGTTAGAAGAGTGATGTGGCTACAGCTAAAATGACTACAGAAGCATAGAAGAAGAAAACCTTTTCTTTTTTTCTGTTAGAGTCTGTGGCTGGGGTCTATGAACTGAACTGACAAAAGACATATTGACAGGGTAAAAGTATTCACATTTTATTTGCTGTTAATACTTTCACATGGCCAAATGTGAAAGTTAAAGAAAGAGTAAAAACTCCAAACAAGTGGTAAGACACCATTTCAACAAAGCAGTAACTTATGGAGTTGGGAAAAAGGAAAAGGTGTTTTGGTCTATAGTTGTAAGAGCAGGAAAGTTATTTGCAAATATATAAGAAAAAACAATAAAGAATATTATTTTAATAAGTCCTGGTGTACAGACCCATCTGTGTCAACTCTTCATCTCTAGAGAAAGGAAAGGTACAGACAGTACATTTCTCATAGAAAATTTAGACTTTGCTTTTAGGTAGAAAGTGAGATCTGCCCTTCCTGTACCTGCCATTTCTCAAATGCCTTCAGCTTGAAATGATCACTATGACCATGTGGCTTTCTGTGGAGGAGGGGAAGGGGGGAGACCCTGGTTTCCCACAACAGCATTATGTCAAACAGATTGGTGGAGAAAAAGATGGGAGGCATTTTGCTGCATCTTGCTTCAACTTCATTGTTATAATTGTGTAATTGTAAACAGGGCGATGAATTTCATAAGTAGTATGGTTTCCAAAAATATGACCAGAGTGGTTTTCTTATTTTATTCAATGTAGACATTCCCTCAGTGAGGGCACTTTATTTCACCACTCATGTTAAAGAGCTCACATCTGTTGAAGAAATAACTTCTCTGATACATCTTTCATTTAGAGGTTATTGAAAATTTGTTAGTTTTGCATTCATTATTATGACAGAAATTTCTATAATCTGAGACTTTCTAGGCAAGGGGATGGTCCACGCAGGTACAGGCACAAAAGCTTGGAATTGCTTCTGTCTCTCACCACAGTGTATTATAGTTTTCCCTGTCTCATCATTAATATCCAAGCTTAAGAGTCTGTTGATGTCGGGCTGGGAAGGTGGCTCAGTGGTAGAACGCTTGCCTTGCAAGCCTGAGGCCCTGGGTTCGATTCCTCAGCACCACATAAGCAAAAAGAAAAAAGCCGGAAGTGGCGCTGTGGCTCAAGTGGTAGAGCACTAGCCTTGAGCTGAAGAGCTGAGGGACAGCGCCCAGGCCCAGAGTTCAGGCCCCACGACCGGACCCAAAAAAAAAAAAAAAAGTCTGTTGATGTGATCATATAATTCACAAAATTATACCAAAGTGTGGAGGACAAGTCAACTTATTTCACTGAGATAAGTCTAAGAAAAGGCTTCTATTTCAAGCAGATATGCATGCATGTATTTGCTATTGAGTACCGAGGGGCTTAAATTCAAAGCCTCACACTCTTGTGCTCAAGGCTCCTGCTCTACCAGTTGAGCCATACCTTCAATTCTCACTTTTTGTTGGTTAATTAGAGATAAGAGTATCTACGATTTGTCTGCCTGGGCCGGCTTCAAATCACAATCCTGAGATTGCAGTTTCCTAAGTAGCTAGAATTACAGACATGAGCCAGCAGCATCCAGCTCAAGCAAATCTTTAAATGAATTTAAATGCGAGAAGAAGAGAAGTAGAGAGAACCCCATAAGCATTTTTAATGGCCTGGAGTATAGGTTTTCCACGGGAGAGTCGAAAGATTGTCCAGCAGATTAAAAGAGTGGTTCATGCATACAGAAATATGACTTGCTGTTGAGCTTGCTGAGCTCCATCTTCCTGAGTCTCAGCTTCCTTTTCTTTAAGAATGGGCAGCAGTACAAAGGGCACAAAGCATTGTGGGAATGTCCTAACACAACATGTAAGCCCAGCAGCTGGCTCAAAGTATGTTATTCAAAGAAATTAGTTTCCTTTTTCTTACCTTCTTTCCATACAAGAAATGTTTTTTATTAGGTAATATAGGGTAACAGGGAAGATTTTTAAGTAGGAGAGTAATTTTTACTTTAGAGTCAAATTAAACCTTAAAATATGGCTGGTAGGCCTGACAAGGATGGATACAATGAGTGAATGAATGTATGAGATGGAAGTGATTTGAAAACTATTTAATGCTGTAAATCCCAGATACATTTTAAGCTATACTTACAATGCTTACACCGATATAGTTACAAATACAATTTTGAGAACAACATTGAAACTATTCAGTTGGACCAATAAGATAGATGAACAGTATACAATTATAAAATAAATTTATTTTTATCTTAGTTTGTATTTAATTTCTTACCTACTTCTTCCTCTGTCCCTGGTTGAATATTTGGACTTGCCTTAGGACTTTGTTGATGATGATATTATTATTGTTATAACTCAAACTATACCGCAAGCATTTATAATTTCAAAGCACAGCTTTGCATTGAAATCACTGTCATTGAAATAGTTGAACCCACAGAACATCTAAACCCAATTCTTGCTTATTCTCTTCTTCCTCTTTGGATCTGTCCTGGTGGGAAGCCAATCAGCTTTTTCTTTCTTCCATTTGGAGTTTTCCTTGCCTTTTTACTACCTTGCTAATTCCACTTTGACCCTGTCTACTGTAGGGTTGGGCAGGGAAGGAAAGTTAAGCCTGAAGTGCTGTGTTCTGAGATTTTCATTTCCTACCTGACAAGCTGCACTTTGTAAACCTAGGGGATATATGAAGCTCACTCTCCATCTCTGTGCACTCAAATGTGTCTTTCATAGCTGCCTCCCCTTCTTTATATTAAGAATGTATTAACTACACATTTAACTAAGGCAAAGCTTCTCTGTTCCTATTGGTCACTTATTCTTTTGTCAGTTCCATTTAAAAAAAAATGTGTTTCTGCTTTGAAATTCTTCTGAGATCCAGTTGCCATTCAAAGAGACCTTTGAAAACAGGGCCTTAGGTGACCTTATATTAATTCTTTCTTCCTAGTGGCCTGTAGGACAGATTCTGCATCTTAGCCTTCACTAAGTGACCATCTCCTCATCAGCTATCTCCTGTCCTCTCAGCCAAATCATCTCTGCTCCTGTTTCTAGGTAGAAATCTGAATTTGTGTTCCAAATTGCAGGGATTTGTGTTATAGTTCATTAAAGCCTCTTTCCTCATGCTCAACACAAGGAGAAGGAATCCTCTTTCCAATATCTTCATCAGTAGCTCTCTGTTAGAACACAAAATTCTCTCTCTAACCCCTTCCCCCTCTTTACGTTGCATATATCCAACACTTCCTTTTTAGCATACCTTCAAGAATAGATTTGTTATTTTTTCTAGACTAAAATATATTTATATTTTACAGTTATGATTTTTGTTCTGTAAAAAATATTTTGCCAGTTTCAAAACTATAGTACTTTGTATAGGAATCCTTCTATCTGTGACCTAAAACCTGTAAAACAATTTTTTGTTGTTGTTGCTTAGGTGATATGAAGAGAAGCTTTGCTTGTTCCAGTGAAGGCTTCCCCAAAGACAGTGAAATAATCAAGTTGTTTCTTTCCTTGAATAACTTGGTAAGTCCCCCTCACAGCCATGTCCCTTTGCATTCCCTTTAAATCCACATGTACACCCAATGGTACTGTACTCACTTGCTTTCAGACTTGGAAAGGTGAAAATCTATGCAGTTGTTTCTATTTTTGTCCACATGAATCAGCCCAGTCATTCATTTAGCTATTGAATACCCTGGGTGGGTTTTCTTTGTTGTTGTTTTTAAATGATGCCTCCTCGGTGGCTATAACATCTTGGGTTTATTTTTTCCATAGTGCTAATTGGACCTTTTGAAGCTTGACAGATGTAGCCTGTTAGAGGGAAAAAAATAGATTACCTCACATGACCTTGAAAAACAATCTCTTCTTTCTATAACAAGTACCATGTTGTAGTTGTCATTTTGATTAAGAGATCACATGATCTTTTGATTCCAATAATAGGAAACAACAACAAAAAAGCATAGTATTAAAATTCCCACAGAGAGCCAGGAGCTGGTGGCTCACGCTTGTAATCCTAGCTACTCAGAAGGCTGTGATCTGAGGATCCAGGTTCAAAGCCAGCTGGGGTAGGAAAGTCCTTGAGACTCTTATCTCCAATAAACTGGAAGTGGAGCAGTGGCTCAAGTGGTAAAGTGCTAGCCTTGAGCTGAAGAGCTGAGGGACAGTGTTTAGGCCCAGAGTTCAAGCCCCATGACCACCAAAAAAAAAAAAAAAAATCCCACAATGTTAGTGATACAACTAAGTAGCATGTACCAGATCCTGGCTTCAATTTATAGCAACACTCCCCACCCCCCAAAAAAATTATAATTTGAGCATGTGAGCATGTGGTTTGGGTTTTGTGCTTATTAAACACACAAACTTTCCAGCTAGGTACTGGTAGCTCATATCCATAAGCCTAGCTATTCAGGAGACTGAAATATGAAGGTTGTAGATCAAAGCCAGCCAGAGCAGGAAAGCCTATGAGACTCTGATCTCCAATTAGCCACCAAAAAGATGGAAGTGCAGCTGTGACTCAAGTGGTAGAGCACCAGCCTTGAACAAAAAAGCTAAAAGTTAGTTCCCAGACACTGGAAACAACACCAAAAAAAAGTAAAAAGTAAAAAATAAATATATAAACTTTCTAAGGATATTAAGGATGAATGGAAGTCTTGACAGTTAGATGGCAGGTCACTAAATTCTTTCTCAAATAAATGTTTATTCCCAAGCTAGCAATGGAAAGAAAATGGTCTTTAACAGCATTTCCTCTTCACAGATTTCTCCCTCAAATTGCTATTACTTCTTTGTTTTATTTCTCTCTTTCTCAAAGGAAATCCACTGTTTTTTCCAAACTGAAGATGAACTTACTTCAAAGGGATTGCTGAGTGTGTTCACATCTGGAGGTCTCGCTCCCAGCCTGGAAATCCTAAATAGTACTTACCATGGCATCTTCCACTTCAATTTAACTTTGGTAATTATGCTTTATTTTATTCTGTGATATGTTACTAATAAGAAGCATACACTCTTTCTTATAGGATGTAGGGTGTTTTGGTTTGTTCATTTGTTTGTGTTTCTTTTGCCAGTCCTGAGGCTTGGACTCTGGACCTAGATGCTGGCCTTCAGCTCCTTTCACTCAAGGCTAACACTCTACCACTTTGAGCCACAGCACCACTTCTAGCCTTTTGTGTGGTTTAATTGGAGACTTTCCTACCTGAGATCATCAGATTTTAGCCTCCTGAGTCACTAGGATTACAAGTGTGATCTACCTGCACCTGGCAGGATGTGTTTCTAAAAGATTGTTTGGTAATTTTACACCAGTAGCATGCTTTAAATCCAATAATATAGTATGATTATTTTAAAGAAGTTTAAAAATGAATTTTAAACTATTTCCCTGCATATTTACTATTTCTAGTACTCCTCAGCCTTTTCTGTTAGATATGTTGTCATCCAGTATCATTTTCTTTCAGTTCGAAGAAACTTTAGTATTTTCTTTCTTCCTACTCTTCCTCCTCCTCTTCTTTTCTTAAAATGTAATTTTAAAAGGGTAAAAAAGTACAGCAGTGGAGCACATTCACTGCACTGGACATTGATGAAAGTAAACTGTGTAACTCATGTGTGGAGATGGGAGGGAGGGAATGGGAAATAATGAGGGAACAGATGATACTATGTGAAAGGAGATGTACCTATAACCTGACCTGTGTAACCTTGCTGTATATAATCTCTAAAGCAACAGTAAAGTAAATTAGAAATATGTAATTTTATTATTATTAAGGTGTTGCACAGAGGGGTTATCATTTCACAATTCTGGTAATGAGTACATTTCTTTTTGGACAATATCACCCCTTGGTTTGCTTTCCCCCAGCTTCCTCCTTCTGTTCCTGACCTCAAGTTCACTTTCCACCGTGTATTCTTAATACCATGACTGCATTTGTTCACTCTTCCTCCCTCCATTTCCTCATTCCCCTTTACCCTCTTTTTCCTCCTCTTCCTTCTCTCCCCCCTCTTCCTCCCTCTTCTTCTCTTCCTCTCTTTATCCCTCCCTTCTCTCCCTCCTCCTCCTGCTTTCCTTCCCTCTTCTCTCTGACAGAACTGGAGTTTGAACCAAAAGCCTCACCCTTTCTAGGCAGGTGTTCTACCACCTGAACTGCACATCCCAACCCATTTTTGCTTTCATTGTTTTTAGGATATGATCTCTCACTTTTGTCCAGAGCTAGCTTCAGACTACAGTCCTCTTACCTATGCCTCAAGTGGAGCTGGAGTTACAGGTACTTGCCTGTAACTTGAGATAAGGTCTTGCTAACCTTTACTTAGACTGGCCTTGAACCACAATCCTTCCAATCTCTACCTCCCAGTTGCTGGAATTACAGGCATGAGCTTCCACACTCAGCCCTTTTGTTAGCATTTTTACAGTGCAGATCTGCTGACAATGTATTCTCTGAGAGCCCCCCTCCCAATATAATCCTTATTTCACTTTCAGTTTTTAAACTTTATATCTTAATAAAGATATAATTCATATACCATTCAACTTACCTATTTAAAATACACAATTCACTGATTTTAATTATTCATAGAATTGTGCAATCATTGCACAAATATTTCTGAAACATTTTCCATCACCCCAAAAAAGATAACCCAAAGTCATAAACCCTCACCCTAGTTTTTTGTCTCTATATATTTACTTATTGTGAAAATTTTATGTAACTATAACATAGCATGTAATGGTCATCACTCCCTGCACAGAGGGGTTACAATTACATGGGCAAGATAATGAGTACATTTCTTATCAAGCATTGTAGCCTCCTCCTTTGTTTCCCCTTCCCATCCCTTCCCATCCTCCCCCCACCGCCCCACCCAATCCTCCCTGCCCCCTTTCCCTCCCTCCCCCCCCCCCCCCCGCACCAAAGTTGTAAAGTTCGTTTTCCACTACCTCTTTCTTTGTTCAAGATCCATCCATGTTGTGGCAAATATCAATAGTTCATTCTTTTTTACAGTTGAATAATATCCCATTTTATAGATATCACAATATCAGCTAATACGTATCTGTTTGGGGCTGTTATATCTAAGGCTGCAATAAATATTTTTGAAAAAGTTCATATTTAGGAATGTTTTCATCTCTCTTGAATACACAGCCAAGAATGAAATCTGAAATGTCTTTTTGAAGAACTCCCTGAGTATTTGTCATTTTATATTTCTGCCTCTGCTTCATAGAGTCCCAGTTTCTTTACATCCTCGTCCAAACATTTGTTATGATTTGTCTTTTTATTATATCCATCCCAGTAGGTTTGAAGTGCTGTATCAGTTTGGTTTTGATTTTCATTTCCCTAATAATTAATGAGGTTGAGTATTATTTGATGTGTTTTTGGACACTTAAATATCTTCTTTGGGGAAATAACTATTCCTTACCCACACTTACTTTGTTTCTTCTTATCCTTGAGTCATAAGTGTTCTTTCTATTTTCTAGACAGATTACTTATAAAAATATGTTTTGCAAGTATTTTCTTTCATTCTGTAGATAATCTTTATACTTTCTCAGTAGTGTCCTCTGAGACCATAACCGCTTGGAATTTTTCCATTTTTTGTTTTGTTTTGTTTTGCTTTGCTTTAGGAAGTCTACTGGTCTTTTTCTTTTTAAAATTTTTGTCCTATTTCTTTTTAGTTGGTTGTAGGAATTGAACTCAGGGCCCGGGCACTGCCCCTGAGCTTTTCTACTCAAGGTTAGCACTCAACCACTTTGAGCTACAGCTCCACTTTCAGTTTTCTGGTGGTTAATTAGAGATAAGAAATTCATGGCCCAGGACCAGTGGCTCATACCTATAATCCTATTCAGGAGGCTGAGATCTGAGGGTTGTGGTACAAAGCCAGCCTGGGCAGGAAAGTCAGTGAGACTCTTATCTCCAGTTAACCACCAGAAAACTGGGAGTAGAGCTGTGGCTTAAGAGTGTTAAACTTAGGGGAAACAAAGGAGGAGGCTACAATGCTTGATAAGAAATGTACTCATGTACATCTTGCTCATGTAATTGTAACCCCTCTGTACAAAATAAAAATATATATATATCCTAAAAAAAAAAAAAAAAAAAAGAGTGCTAACCCTGAGCAAATGGCTCAGAGACAGCGCCCAGGCCCAGAATTCAAGCCCCATGATAAAAGAAAAAAAAAAATGAGTCTCATGGATTTTCCTGCCCAGGCTGCCTTTGAATCACAATCCTCAGATCTCAGTTTCATGAGTAGCTAGGATTGCAGGTATTAGCCACCAGTGCCCATTTTGTTTTTATTTATATTTCTGTACCTTTGATTCAAATGTAGAAAAGCATAACCTGACCCAAAGTTAGAAAAATGTATCCTTATGTTTTCTTCTAGGAGTTCTATAGTTTCAGCTTTTATCTTGGATCTTTAGACCTTTTTTTTGGTTGTGGGGCTTGAACTCTGGCCTGGGCACTATCCCTCAGCTCTTAAAAGCTCTACTACTTGAGCCACAGCACCACTTCTGGTTTTCTTGTGGTTTATTGGATATAAGTCTCACGGATTTTCCTGACCGGGCTGGCTTTGAACCATGATCCTCAGATCTCAGCCTCCTGAGTAGCTAGTATTATAGGTGTGAGGCACCCAGGCTAGCGTCTTTAGACTATTTTGAGTTCACGTTTGTGTGCAATGTATGGTATGAATCTTTATTTATTCTTTTGCATATAGCTACCCAGCTTTCTTTATACCATTTGTTGAAAATCTGTTATTCTTTCCCTATCAACTTATTTTTGACATCTTTGTTGAACACCATTTGACCATGAACATGGAGACTTATTTCTGGATTCTCCATTGTATTGCACTGATGTCCTTATGTCTGCATAGCATTTCTTGATACTGTTGCTTTGTATTAAAATTTGAAATCAGAACACATGAGTTCTCTAACATTGTCCTTATTTGGGGGTTGGAGATGGGAGTTGAGTCAGGATCTTGCTAATAGCCTAGAGCCAAGGCTGGCCTCAAAACTGACTTTGTTCTTCTTTTCAAAACTGAGTCTTGAATTTTAGGATAAGCTTGCCAATTTCTACAAATAACCTTCTGGGATTCTGATATTGTATTCCATCTGTAGATAAAATGACATAATATCATTAAATGATATAAAGTCTTCATTTTTGTGAACATGGGATATCTTTCCAATTACTTCGATACTATTTAGCTTCATTCAACAATGTTTTGTAGTTTTCAGGAAACAAATTTTTTGCTGTTAAATTTGTTCTCAACCTTTTGTTCCTTTTGTATATTGGCCTTGTATATCAACCTTTGCTGAACTCAATTTTGAGTTCTAATGACTTTTTAGGGGCTACTTGAACTTTTGAAGTTTAGCTTTGTTCAACCTGCAATTTTTTGTTGCCTTCTTTTCTTTCAGCATCTTGAATGTGTTATTTACAGCTCACTTGACAATATTGTTTCTGAGTGAGAAATTAGCTATTTATCATTGTATATCTCTGGACACATTTAAGATTTTTGTCATTGCATTTACCCATTCGACATTCACTGAGATTCTGAGCTATTTGAATTTATAAATTTACCAAATTTTGAAAGCAAGCCTGTAGTCAAAATGTTTTCTGCCTAGTTTTCTGTCTCTTTTCTTGCTAGAACCCCAGTTATGCATTTTTGGAATACATATATGATATTAGCCTACAAATCTCTACACTGTCCATTTTTCTTCTATCATTTCCCTTTAAATTTTTGAATGGATACTTAAAATATTTAAAATTGGTATAGTAATGGAAGTATTCTAGGGTGTTTTGATACATGTATACCTTGTGTAGTATATAAATCAAAGCAAACATTCTATCTTATCATACTCATTATTTCTTTACTGTGGAAACATTTAAAGTACTTTTCTGAAGGACACAGAACGTAGTGGCACCCACAGTGCTTATTATGACTCTGTTTGTTAGCATTGGGTGCTTTCAATTGCTTTTTCTATCACGTTTGCTATTGAACTTATTTTGCAGATACCTACCATCAGTTATACTTTTCAGCTTTATTGTGTCCATTTGGGTTTTTTTCTGTGTTTTTCATTTCTATGTTGGGATCCACTCTCCCATTAATATAATATTTTCCTAAATCTGTGCACATACTTGAAGTAAGTTTATTGAATTTATTGCCTGCTGTGTGGATTTATTTTGGGATAGTTTATTGTCTATATTTTTTCCTGAATATCAGTAAACACTTTCCTATTTCTATTCATATTTTGCCTTTTTCAGTTGAAAACTGGACATTGAATATAATAATATTGTAGCCACTCTAAAATCTGTTTTGTTCCTGAGAAATTACTGTTTTTATCCTTCTAAGAGGCAAGTTACCTTCACACAACTACAAATGATTTTAGCTACAGTTTCAGTGGCACATATCTCTGCCAGTTATTTTAATGACCTCTGCATCCTGTAGCACAAAGATCTGGGCACCATTTATATTTGAATCTTAGAATTCATCATACTTGTGGTTTTGTTTTGTTTTGTTTCTGCTGGTTCTGGGGCTTTAACTCTGGACTTGAATGCTGTCCCTGAACTTCTTTTGCTTAAGAGGAGTGCTCTACCACTTGAACCACAACTCTACTTCCAGCTTTTTGAGAAGAGTCTCACAAAGTTTCCTGCCCAGGCTGGATCCTCAGATCTCAGCCTTCTAAGTAGCTAGGATTATAGGTGTGAGCCACTGGCACTCAGCTCTTTTGAACCTGGGATTTTCCTATTAAAATTTCAAATACTCTGCCAACCTTACATTCTTTCTCTTAGTCGTCAAGCCAGAAATGCTTCAGCTTTGTGCTACTTCCTAAGTGTGACAATATAATATTCTATTAGATGTTGTATTATTATGTGTAACTAATTAACATTTTCATCATTTCCAATCTTATGTTATTATAATGATGCAAAAATGTCTTTGAATACATGTTATTTCATTTGTCTATAAGGTAAGGAAAGTTTCTAATAGTAAAACTGCAAATAAGAAGTATATGTATTTGTATGCCTTTAACTTTATTTCATGTTAAAATTAACATTGTAAAATACTGTTTTCTGATATCCTCTTTATTCAAGTTCAGTGATCGGGTTTTCTGGTTAATTGATATTCCTAGAGAAAACATCACAAGAAACACAGGTAAGAGTGTTCTGAATTAATTCTTTTTATTAAATTTAGCAAACATTTATTATACTTAAAATTATTCATTATCCCATATAAATGTCCCATGTAGTTTATAGGAGATAAGAAAAGTGATCTGTGGTCTAATTGAAATTCAAGTGTTATTGGGCTTCCTGCATTTTGTCAAGTAATTTTACTATGGATTGATTGTTCTCAGATAATATATTATTCTTTAACTTCATTTTCAATAAATTGGAAACTGCATTAAGAAATTTGCAAGATGAGCCGGGCACCAGTGGCTCACGCCTGTAATCCTAGCTACTCAGGAGGCTGAGATCTGAGGATCATGGTTCAAAGCCAGCTCTGGCAGGAAAGTCCATGAGACTCTTATCTCCAAGAAACCACCAGAAAACTGGAAGTGGCACAGTGGCTCAAGTGGTAGAGTGTAGCCTTGAGCTAAAGAACTGAGGGACAGCACCCAGCCCAAACTTCAAGTCCCATGACCAACAAAAAGAGGGGGGGGGGGGAAGAAAGAAAGAAGAAATAGAAAGCTATTAAGAACCCAAAGTGTAACTTTCTCCCTGACTCTTTTATCTATATGTTCTTTTTTGTTAAATTTTTATTGTTATGATAAAGGTGATATACAGAGGGGTTATAGTTATTATCTGTATTTTCTATAAATCAATATTTATCTTTTATGCAGACTGGCAAACCTTTGCATTATTTCATATTTTTCCTAGTGGTCAGTCCAATTCCAAATTCCTAGAACACCCCTTCAGCTAATAAGTACATTTCTTTTTGGAGCACCCCTTCCCTTGCTGTTGCCCAGTTACAAACTTCAATTTAAAATTTTTATTTTTATATAACCATTGACAGTAAAAAAAGAAAAAGTAGCCTCTCCTTGATTTATAGGGTATAATTTTATTTTTTTTCTTTTTGAAAATAAGGCATAATTTATGCTTATTAAAATATATCCTACAGTAGTGTCCAGTTCTGAGGTCCCAGAAGTAAATATAATTGTGGAGTCACTACAGTCATACTTGCAGTATTAGGGGTGCTGCTCTCCTTCAGAGAAAGTGACAAATTTGACTACAAATGGAGTGATTTTGAGTGATGGCAATTGTTTTGTATAGAAACTTATAATTCACAATTATAAGTCTCCCAGCTCCCATCATCACTAATCTGTTTTCTCCTATTGTGCAGCCTATTCTAGGGTTATATAAATGGAATCATAAAATATGCAGCCTTTGAATCTGGTTTCTTTCAGTTGCCCTAATTCATTGCAGATCCACCTATATTGTAGTTTCTCCCATTTTCTTACTTAAGTAGTATTATTTTATATGGCTTTGCCATAGGTAATTTCATTTTAAAGGGCATTTGAGTTTTCCTAAGTTGGAGCTATTATGAATGAAACCACCACTAGATAGTATGGAGTATTATCTAATAAGATATATATAGAATCTACTTGTGGTTTTTTGGTTTTGGTTTGTTTTTGTTTGTTTGTTTTGTTTTTTGACCAGTCCTGGGGCTTGAACTCTGGGCCTGGGCTCTGTTCCTGAGCTTCTTTTTTTTTTTTTTTTTTTTTGTAATAGTTGGGGTTTTAGATTGTGAAAATACTGCACAGAGGGGTTACAATTACATGGGCAAAATAATGAGTACATTTCTTATCTAGCATTGTAGCCTCCTCCTTTGTTTCCCCTTCCCATCCCTTCCCATCCTCCCCCACTCCACCCCCTCCTGAGCTTCTTTTTCTCAAGGCTAGCACTCTACCATTTGAGCCATAGCACCACTTCAGGCTTTTTTCTGAGGAGTTTACTGGAGATAAGAGTCTCGAGGACTTTCCTGCCTAGGCTGGATCTCAGTCTCCTGAGTAACTAGGATTAAAGGTGTGAGCCACAGGCACCTGGCTACTTGTGCTTTAATTTATGTTTTCCTAGTAAATTAATTACATTGATAACTTTTTGTGTGTATATTTACCATTTAGTATGGTAAATGATGCAATTTTTGTAAATTTGTTATATATTCTAGCTTCAAATGCAAGATATATAATTTGTAAATATTTTCTCCCATTTTGTTGCCTTTTATTTATTTATTTGTTATTTTATTTTCTGTTTATTTTTGGTAATACTGGGAATTGAACTTGGGATTTCATGCTTACAATAAACCACTCAGAAAACCAGAAGTGGCACTGTGGCTCAAGTAGTAGAGTGCTAACCTTGAGCTGAAGAGGTGAGGGATAGTGCTCAGGCCCAGGCCCAACCACAAAAAAAAAAAAGTTATGTTGATTTATTTGGATAAATGTTCCATTTATCCAAATCCTTTCTAACACTTCCTGTTGTCTTAGTGTTTCTATCCACTGTAACAGGTATAAATAGGTATTTCATTGTGATTTGGATCTACATTTTCCTGATTAGTCATGTTGACAATTTCTTCATATCTCTGCTTTCTATTTTATGTCTTCTCTTGAGAAATGTCTGTTTAGAATCTTTTCCACATCTTATTTGGATTATCTGTTTTCTTACAATTGAACCATCCTTGCATCCAGAATGAATCTCACATAATTATAACACATAGTGTTTTTAATGTGCTAGAAATTTAATTTTCTTGTACTTTCTTACAGATTCTTACTTCTCTATCTAGCATACTAATTTCTAGTTGGTCCTTGTATGGTTTTGGTATCAGGATAATGCTGGTCTTGTAGAATAAGTTTGGAAATATTTTCCCCTCAGTTTTTTGAATAATTTAAGAAGAAGTTATGTTACTTATCCCTTAAGTGGATAGCGGTAGAAATTCAACAATGAAACCATCAGATCCTGGACTTTAATTGATGAGTACTTTTAAATAACATTACACTACTTTACAAGAAGGTCTTAATTTGCTTTTAGCAACTCACAGCATCTCTAGGGAAAAAAATTATGATCTAAACTATCTAGACTTATTGATATGATAAGATTTCTTCATAATTATTTGTCATTATTTTATCACTGCAATGTTTGTGGGAAACCTATAGTTGGAAAAGTTATCCTTGCTGGTAATGTTCACTAATCCTTAAATTTCATTAACATGACTTTTTAAAAATATCCAATTGTCTCTTATTTCCAGATATTGCAGCTACAGAACAATGGCTAGTGAGGATCTCTTTACATCAAGGATTAAATATTTATACTACTGAAGGAACTCTATTGGATAGTATTCGAGGTAAATGTCAGGACTCTATTGGATCACCCAACGAGGGCCTCACTCATTCTATGGGTTCCTAGAAGGCTCCCTGGAAAGAATGACATGCAAATGAAGACCAGAAAGAAAGGATTAAAGAAACAACAAATATTCAAAGGCCCTTGAGCTATAGTCTAGCAAAAGTTAAAGCTGAAGAATTAAAAGATAATAGATCCCAGACAGCTATTTGCCATATAATAGACCTTTCCAAGTCTGTGCCTCTACTCAACCTTTGCTTTACTGAAAAACTGACATTGGATTGATGTTTCCTGTTAGTTTACTCCCAACTTCTGTTTTCTAGAAGCTTCTAAATCTCTTAGCCATCAATGATAACTTCCCCTGATCTGCATTGCTACTCTGGATTTATTCCCTCTCTTCTTTTCCTCTTTTGGGCACCCTTCCTGGAGGTACTACAATACCAGATTGATGAATGTACTACAATATCAGGTACTACAATACCAGATTGATGAATGCTATTTATCTCCTGCTCCAAAGATCCATTTAATATACTCACTGCAGACTGAATAAGGACCAGATACTGAACTGATAGGGACAAATACTACACTTGATCTTTTTTTTTTTTTTTTTTTGGTCAGTTGTGGGGCTTGAACTCTGGGCCTGGGTGCTGTCCCTCAGCGATTCAGCTCAAGGCGAGTGTTCTACCATTTGAGCCACAGTGCCACTTCTGGTTTTCTGGCTGTTGACTGGAGATAAGACTCTCACAGACTTTCTTTCCTGCCTGGACTGGCTTTGAACCATAATCCTCAGATCTTAGCCTCTTTAGTAGCTAGGATTATAAGCATGAGCACCAGTGCCCTGTTATTACACTTGATCTTAACCAAAAGCTTCATTTTTTAAATCTACTGCTCTTTCAATGGGATGTGGAAAAGAAGAAAAGGTGAATGTCAGCTGCTGAAGCATAAGCTGCTCTCAAAATTATAAATGTGCATATCTTATGTCCAACAATTCCATTTCTAGGGACAGAGCTTGTGACTAATGATGTTTTCAACATGTGACCAGAGCAGTATCTCTCATGGACATGATCTTTCACAATGCGACATTCCCAGCTCCCTTTGAGGGAATTAGACTTCATTCCTTCTGGAAAATAAGACTTTCCTCTATTCTTGACTGATGAGTGAGATCATACTGCACTAGTTTTTAATCTATCAAATAGTTTCTTTACATAGTTTCTTTAAACTACTGTGAAAGGCAAATAGTTAAGCTCCATTTTCAAGAATTAACTACAATTTAAACTACAATTTAAACTTCTGCATTTGACTTCCACAGAACCTATTCTTCAGTGGAATCTTGGAAATGTAATGACCCCAGACCAGCTCAGCTTATTATATCCACATGTGCTGGATCTCAAAGTGGCAAAGTGCCCCTGTGCCAATGATGTAGCATTACTTGGCTTTGTTATGAATTTTACATATAGTGGTAAGTTGGCAGACTTACTGAATATTGGAAGTAACTAGAACTTGTATTTGTTAAGATGATGCTAGACTGTCAGTACAAATTAAATGCATAGACAAAATGGAGTCAAAATGAGTCCTAAAATGTCTACAAATGTATTCCTTATCACTTTCCCTTGTCTACTTGTATGTTGTAGTAAGGAAAATTTTCAAATAAGTTCAATGGCTTCTTGCTAATAGTGGCTTAAGTTCTCCATTTTATTGGTCTTCCCTTTAATAACATGTTACTTCTTCCCAGAGATTCTTTTTTTTAATTAGTTTTTTTATTGTGAAAATACCGTATAGAGGGGTTACAATTACATGAACAAGGAAATGAGTACATTTATTATCAAACATTGTTTCCCCTTCCCATCTCTTCCCATCTCCCCCCACCACCACCCCCACACTCAGAGATTCTTTATTGTTTCTAACCTATATGATATTTGTGTAACATATAAATAGATATTATTATTCATGAAGCACCAAATTATTTAGTAAGGATGCATTTTCTATGGCTACTGTAATGTCTAATAGCATATGGAAGAAAAGACAACTGCTTTTCTTTTTCCCACTTACACTTCTGACATCAAATGTATGGATTTTTTCTTTCTTTTTTTTTTTTTTTTTTTTTGGTCTGGTCGTGGGGCCTGAACTCTGGGCCTGGGCGCTGTCCCTCAGCTCTTCAGCTCAAGGCTAGCACTCTATCACTTGAGCCACAGCGCCACTTCCAGCTTTTTTTTTTTCTGCTTATGTGGTGCTGAGGAATCGAACCCAGGGCCTCATGCATGCAAGACAAGCGCTCTACCACTGAGCCAACTTCTCAGCCCTGCATGGATTTTTTCATACCAAGCAATTCTCCAGTTCTCAGTAGATACACATGAATGTCCCAGGAGTATCCTCTGCTTTAATTCACATCTGGCACTAACTACAAGGAGTTGGCCCTGGCCCACACAGGTTAAAGACTCAGAAGCCAGTTGCAGGTTCCAGATTGTGACCCATACTTATTAACAACCTACTGTACATCAAATGGATCAGATCCCATTCCCCACTTCTTGCTACAACAGTGAAGCACTCACCTACATTTACCAGCCTTTTGTTGTTGTTGTTGTAAAAATAAATGACATTGCAAATGAAGTAAATGAACTTTGAGATGAACAGGTCCATGAAGGTCTCAAGCCTGGGAACTTCTGCTCCATGGAGTCTAGCATCACCACCCTCTCTCTGCATGGATAAATACATTAACCTCGATGTTCTCTAGTATTTCAAATATTTTTTGTCCTGGAGCTTGAACTCAGCAGGGCCTGGGTGCTTGTCCCTGAGCTACTAGATAGCTATCTAGCTCTTGAGCTACATAGCACTCTTACCACGTTGAGCCACAGCTCCACTTTGAGTTTCTGGTGGTTAATTGAAGATAAATGTCTCATGGACTTTCCTGCCTAGACTGGCTTTGAGACAGTAATCAAATCTCAGCCTCCTGAGCAGCTAGTATTACAGGCATGAGCTACTGTTGTATGGCGAGAAACACAGAAGCAACATTTTGAGAGGCTAAACTGAGAGTCTTTATTGGAGAGGCAGTGGCTACAGATGGACTCTTGTCTCTAAGACCCACAGACTCTCAAATATACTTAACACTGTCAGAAAACTGAGCCATGTGAGCAGGAGAGGAAAGAAAGATCAGAAAAACGATACCAACAAACCAGATCAGCTCTAATGGAGAGCTGAAGTGAGATGCCGTGATGACTGAAAGAGAGACAGGAAACACTAGACAAGAGGCATGGCATAATGGCACCTGAGCTGATCTGTGCTTACATAGAGTCCAGTGGGAGGGCAAGATCACAGGGAGCTTGAGAGCTTAAGCACGGGACTGACAGGTCCAGCAACCCAGCATCCAAGCCTTCACCCCTACCTCTAGAAATTCAAGCATGCCTATCACTTGGAGGTAGAGCTTCCCTGTCTCTACCTTGAAGACAGAATGGCACAAGTTAAACTCTACATCCTATCATCCACCACATGGGCAAGATAGCACTGGTTAGATTCAATATCCTTATTTCACTACGAGCACCCAGCACTTCAAAGATTTTTTAATGATTCTATCATATCAGCATGATCAATCATTTTCTCAATCTCCAGCCTTGCTCCTCTTCCTGGAGGATGGCATGGGAGACTGAAAATTTCAAGCTTTCAATTATGATTTGGTTTTAATGACCCGCCACCATTTTAAGCTGATAGGAAGCAACCAAAAGTCACCTCATTAGAACAAAAGACAGTCCTGTGACCCAGGAAATTCCAAGCAATGTAAACACTTCATGTCAGGAACAGAGATAAAATATCAAGTACATATTTCTTACTATATACTACAGTAATGCACTACCATATATATTTCAACTGTGAATAGTATTATTTTAATATTTTAATTAGGTCATTGTAGACCTAGTAGTCATCAATTCCAATTAATATGAAGATCAAAAGAAATATTTTAAAATATTACAAATAAAGTTATATACTTATTATGCATTAATAATATATCTATTTATATAAAAGAGCTATAGAAATATAATTAGAATGGATATAAAAATGATACAAGGGTGCAGATTATAATAACAATATATAAAAAGTACCCACCAAAGACAAATTCAAGATTCCCTCTTCTTTTCTACACAGTCCCAGTTCTAGTTAAAACTACCATACTCATACACTAGAGAAGCACAGAATTGCTAGAAATGATTTGCTCAGTAGTCTCACCTTCAAATTCCACTGGATGGTCTCACTTTAAATTCATGATCCTGCCACTCAAGCAGGTGCCGAGCACTGCCTAGATTGCCAATCACTCTTCCCTGGTACATTTGCTCTCTCACTCTGCAAGGTGACCTTATCACACCTTGTCCCACTTCTGCAGCACTGAGCATCCCCTTTTCTCCCCTCACTCTCAGCAGTACCTTTATCTAGTGCTTCACAGAGAAAATAAATATTTACTGCAGGAACTCTTACATTGTCCTGCTTGCAAATCTACCTTCATAGTCAAATTCATACTGGCACAATTTGCCTTTTCCCTGTGGTATTTGTTGTAAGAAGTGCCTCTGCTGCTATCAAAGGGTGCCCCTCACTCCTTACGTCCAGGTTCCATTCCTCTCAGCCACCTAAAGAAGTTAGCGCTAGTGGGGTGCTGGTGTCGCACGCCTATAATCCTAGCTACTCAGAAGGCTGAAATCTGAGGATCATGGTTCAAAGCCAGCCTGGACAGGAAAGTACATGAGACTCTTATCTCCAATAAACCACCAGAAAACTGGAAGTGGTTCTGTGGCTTAAGTGGTAGAGCTCTTGCCTTGAGCTGAAGAGCTCAGGGACAATGGCCAAGCCCAGAGTTCAAGCCCCATGACAGATGGGGGGGGGAGGAGGAGGAGGAGGGGAGGAGGAGGAGGAGGAGGAGGAGGAGGGGGAGGAGGAGGGGGAGGAGGAGGGGGAGGAGGAGGAGGAGGAGGAGGAGGAGGAGGAGGAGGAGGAGGAGGAGGAGGAGGAGGAGGAGGAGGAAAAGAAAGCTCTAGAATCAATTTTCTGGCTTTCTCTTCTGAACAAACCATTGCACTCTCCCTCTGTCTAATCCATCTGAATGATAATAAGCGCCAATATTACCCAGTTCAACAAAACCTATCTTGCTTTCTGTTCTCTTCACAATGAAGTTTATGGGAGAAATTTGTCAAGAGATGGTGCTATATCATCCCTTTTCTCTTCCTTCTGCACATCAGACATGTTTCCACCAGTATCCCAGAACAATTCTCAAGATCACCCATGGCTTCTCCTTCTCCATCTCTATCTCCATCTCCCCCAGCCAAGTCCTCCTCCTCCCAGCAGCATTAACGCAAGTGGACACCTTGTCCTCACTTTCTCTTCTTCAAGACACTACCTTCAATTGCTTTTCTATTTCTTCATTGACCACAATTTAGCTCTCTAGACTGACTCCTCTTCAGTGAGACTTCTACATGCTAATGTACCTAGGGCTTTGTCCCTGCCTTTTCTTCCTTGCATGAGTAACCATGTGCTCTCTGGAAGATTTAATCCAGCTGCGCAGTAGGTAGGACATCTGCAGGTTGATGATTCCCAAATGTACATTGCTGCTGCTGATGGTCCTTAAGATCAAGTGCTCCTGTGTTAGTTGCTTCGTTTTCATTTCCTCTTTTATTGTGTATGTCCATCGTGGGGCCTGAACTCTGGGCCTAGGTGCTGTCCCTCAGCAATTCAGCTCAAGGCTAGCACTCTACCACTTGAACCACTGCACCACTTCTGGCTTTTTCTGCTCATGTGGTGCTAAGGAATCAAACCCAGGGCCTCATGCATGCAAGGCAAGCACTCTACCACTGAGCAATCCTCCCAGCCTCCTCATTTTCTCTTAATAGCCGATGGATGTGTCATATATCACAATAAACCACCTTTCAAAATTAGTTCAGCCAATTAGCATCCAATTGGTTGACACTTAAATGTAGGACATACTCTTGTCTGCTCTAGCCTCATAATATTCCAAAATGATGCTTTCTCCAATGTCCACCCCAGTGTGACCACATCTCCCTTCCTCTAAAAGTTTGTGACAACTCAACCTTATTTATCTGCTAGACAAGTCTCTTAAGTGCTCTCTCTGTTTCTATTCTTGACCCAGTAGAGACCCTTCACAGAACCATCAGAGTGATATTCTCAAGTATAAATTCTGTCATATCACTTCCCTTATTCAAACAGTGGCTTCCTTTTCCCATTAAAAGTCAAACTTAGCCGGGCACCAGTGGCTCATGCCTGTAATCCTAGCTACTGAGTAGGCTGAGATCTGAGGATCACAGTTCAAAGCCAGCCCGGGCAGGAAAGTCTGTGAAACTCTTATCTCCCATAAACCACCAAAACTGGAGGTGGCGTTATAGCTCAAGTGGTAGAGCACTCGCCTTACACTGAAGAGTGCAGGGACAGCGCCCAAGCCCAGAGTTCAAGCCCCACGACCAACAACAACAAAAAAAGTCAAACTCATAATGGTCTAGTCTACATCAACTTCAACAGCCCCAAAATACAATTTTAGACAGTTTGTCATAAGGTGATTAACTGCTAAAAATATTAACCAACATAAAGTGTTCATTTTCTTGCTTATTACACTATTAAATATTTGAAAACTTCACAGGAGTCTGATCATCTGCTACCATGCTGGATATACCTGCTCATTCCCATGTACCTATAAAACTCAACTTTATGTTTAGAAGAATGAATCCTATCTTTAACTTTCTTCTTCCTGGAAAAGAACTGGGAGTTAAAAAGACACACTTCAGGGGCTGGGAAGGTAGCTCAGTGGTAGAGTGCTTGCCTTGCATGCCTGAGGCCCTGGGTTCGATTCCTCAGCACCACATAAGCAGAAAAAGCCGGAAGTGGTGCTGAGGCTCAAGTGGTAGAGCGCTAGCCTTCAGCTGAAGAGCTGAGGGACAGTGCCTAGGCCCAGAGTTCAGGCCCCACAACTGATAAAAAAAACAAAAGACACACTTCAAAGTATGATTTGTCCTACATTCACCTTACAGAAACAAACTATACATATTCAAGTGTCTTCAGCACCCATAAACCCTACTCCCAATCACAAAACTTCATATTAGCATTCCATATATACTTATTATCTTTAAGTAGCTGTACAGAAGAGTTGCCATTTAACAAAGCAGTTTATGAATACAATTCCAAGCTATGGCCAAGGAAAGGTGAAGCCATGGGGTAATGTACTTTCCCTCTTATTTTAAGAGGGTCTCATGAGGCTTTAGTTATTTTTTTTCTATTTTTGAAAATCACAGGGGCTGGGGGTTTAGCCCAGCGGAAGGGCGCCCACCTGGCGCGCCCAAGGCCCTGGGTTCGGTTCTCAGCCCTAGTTTAAAAAGAAAAAGAAAAGAAAATCACAAATATTGACGTTAACCACAGTTTTCCCCCCTCTCTTTTCCCTCCTTTAAATTCATTTATTGTTTGTTTTTTTTTTTTTGTTTGTTTGTTTGTTGGGCCCAATCAGGGGGCCTGAACTCTGGGCCTGGGCGCTGTCCCTCAGTTCTTCAGCTCAAGGCTAGCACTCTACCACTTGAGCCAGAGCGCCACTTCTGGCTTTTTTCTTTCTGCTTATGTGGTGCTGAGGAATTGAACCCAGGGTCTCATGCATGCAAGGCAAGCGCTCTACCACTGAGCCACCTTCTCAGCTCGAATTCATTTATTGTTGATCAAAACAGCCCTTTTGGACTAAGAACAAACACTGTGCTTATTATTTTTTGCTTAGAAGTATATTGTCAGGGAGAAAAATATTTCCTCTACTATTCAATATCTGCAAATTAAATTGACAAGAAAAATTGAGTGGAGAAAAAGCATATGCCTTTATTAATATTAACTTGACCAGGAGCTCACAGGAAAAAAAAAAGTGAAATTCAAGTGATTGAACTCAGAGTTTACACATCACATCATTTTAATGCAGGAAAGGCATTTGAACTCCTAAGAATAGTAAGCTGTGAGGAAGTAATGAGGAAATAAGGTGAGGGAATGAATGAATGACCAGGTTGTCTTAGTACAATCTGTTGATATGATGTTGTTTTGGTATCTTTTTCCTCATCCAGGAGGACAGAGCCTACATCTATTGACACTCAAATAATCCTTAAATCACAGTAGTCTAGCCAGGCATTTTCTCACTCTCATGGCCTTTTTCTTCCCTGTAGGTGTTTTTATCGGCATTACCTTCTCTGGATTCTGGAATTACAATGATACCATATGGTATGATTTGACCAGTATCATGTATTCACAACTTCAGGAAGGTAACTTCTCTGGGTGCTTTCATTATTCAGCATTTCCCTTACAGCTACATTTGATCAGTATTGATGAAGTGTCTATTAAATGCCTACTTTTATTTTCTTTTTAACCCATGGTATGATTTGATTTCTTTCTGTAGAACATGCAGAGCTTACACTGATAGACATGGTCTTAGCAAATCATTACTTAATTATGCTCACCTCTTTGGGTCTTTATGTAAGTGAAGATCTGCTCCATCCAACCAATCAGATAATAAAGGTATGAAAACCTCTGTGAATAATTGCTACCCTTAAATGTCTTCTGCAATATAAAAAGAAGTATTTGGCTTTTGAATAAAGCATGGTATATCTTAGAATTGAGATACTTCCTTCTTTTAAAAAATGTAAAAGCAGCCAGGAGCTGGTGGCTCATGTCTGTAATCATAGCTACTCAGGTGGCTGAGATCTGAGGCTCACAGTTCAAAGCCAGCCAGGACAGGAAAGTCTGTGAGACTCTTATCTCCAATTAATCACCAGAAAACCAGAAGTGGTGCTGTGGTTCAAGTGGTAGAGCACTAGCCTTGAGCTGAAGAGCTCAGGATAGCACCCAGGCCCAGAATTAAGCCCCGTAACTGACAAAAAATAAAAAATGTAAAAGCATAGTATAGCTACTTTTCCCTTTCCTTCATAATATTGAATGTACAATTTTGAAATGGTGTTAGTTTTATTTCTGTATGCACTTATAGTAAGATTTAAATATATGTAGAAAAGATGTTATCTATTTTTTTTTCTTTTTCCAGTACTGGGGCTTGAACTCAGGGCCTTACACACTTGCTTGGCATTTTTGCCCAAGGCTGATGCTCTCCTCTTTGAACAAAACCTCCACTTCCAGCTTTTTGATGATCAATTGGAAATAAGAGTCTGATTGAGTTTACTGTCCAAACTGGCTTTGAACTACAATCCTCAGATCTCAGCCTCCTGAGTAGCTAGGATTATAGGCGTGAGCCATCAGGGCCTAGTTTATTTCTTTATAGCTCTATATGTGCCTCAGAGGCTATAACATAATTTATAAAGCTAAATTCATTAAAAGTAAGCGTTCTCTGAGATTTGCCAGTTACTCTGAGAGGATCCTTATACCTTGAATACAAATATTGAAGTAGCATGCTAAACCCCATTACTATACATGTACAATTACTATATGTCATGTACAATTACTATATGTCAAGTACACATGTACAATTACTATATGTCAAGTAAAGTTAGAACAACAACCACAAAATGCCTGCAGACATCTGGGGCTCCCTCCTGCTGGGAACCTCTGTGTAGGACAACTCAGAATTGTCCTGCCAAGAAATTTTAGGAAATTTTAGAAATTAGGAAATTTTAAGGAAAAATGAAGATGAGTCTGTTCTACAGGGCATATCCTCAGAGAAGACTAGTGAGATTTCTCAGGCAGGAGAATGTAGGAAATAAAATATAAGTTGTTGAGATTGAAAAGCACATAATGTGTTTAGATAAAACTATGCAATCGCTGGGATGTAGCTCAGTGGCAAAGAGTTTTCCTAGCAATTGCAATGTCCTGGGTTCAGTTCCTAATACAGAAAAAGAAAAGACCAAAAAAAAAAAAAAAAGGTATCCGATACAATGGAATTCTTAAACATGTTGATAAATACCTCCCTCAAAATTATCGCAACAGATAAAAGACAAGGAATCAAAATTCAGGAGCAGAGGAAAGCTAACAGGAAATAAAGCAGAGGCAAGTATACTGATTGAGAAGCAGATATTATTTATACACAGGGTACTATTGTCTTTATTCAGGTGTATAAATATTCATAGCCTCTCTGAAGACCTGCCATTAGTTGCTTAGATAATAGATCTAGCCTGGTAAAACAGTGAGTTGAAGATGAAAGAACAGCCACTGTGGCTTCAGTTGAAGGCACTGAGTTAGATAGGGCTTAAGTCCTGAGTCTTGAATCTGACTGTTGTAGGCTTGGAAGAAGAAACCAGATGGGAAGAGAAAATAATAAATGTTAAAGTTATAAACCAAAGTTGGTGGCAGACTCACTGTCTCCCTGCATGCCTCTTAACTCCTCCCTTTAAACCATTAAAAGATAAGGCTTTCCACAAGGCCCTGGGGCCATCCCAACCTCCACAATATGAAAATAATAAAAATAAAAGCATGTTTTTGCTTCTTTTTTAATCTTGATCTTTTCTGGAATTTCATAAAGTATAAATAAATTGGTAAAATGATGAAATCAAAGACTAAAAGGGAAATCTTCCGGATATTGTGTAAATTGTGTAAAAGGCTGTCTTTAAGGTTTGACCATCTTAACTGCTAGAATAGAAAAACTACATTTTCTCAGGTATAATTCAAATTGTTATGTTTTTTATATACAATATGCAAGCAACAGTTTAAATTTCTTTTTTTTCCCCCTTCTAGCTCTTTAGGGCAGACTTTTGTGGCTTTGAAAGGGTAAGAAGCTTTTCATTTTCAAGTGTTGGCTGAAAGATATGTATACAGCCAGGCAATGGTAGCTCATACATGTAATCCTAGCTACTCAGGAGTCAGATCTGAGGATCTGGTTTGAAGCCATCCTGGGCAGAAAAGTACATGAGACTTTATCTTCAATTAATCACCAAAAAGTAAAAAAAAAAAAAAAAAATGGAGCTGTGGCTCAAGTGGTCAGCACCACCGTTGAGTGAAAAAGGAAATGGACAATATTACAGACCTTGAGTTCAAGCCTGATGGAGATATGATGAGCTGTAAATACAATAGTTCTCATACAGGTTATTCCTGCTACTGCAGTATCATTTACAATTTGAACTAAAAATAGTGTCCAGCGACACCAGGCAGTTCTGTTTCAAGGAAAAGGTGCTCATTCTCATTTCAAAAACCACCCTTGTCTATGACTGTATATTTTGTCCAGGCTGTTATGGTTATTCAAGTCATGTTCTGCGCAAGGTACCCAGCTAAGTAGAGTGGTGCCTGGAATGTGGTCAATTTCTTCCCAACCTACCTACCCTGGTACTCATCTGTGCCTACTTGGAGAAAGAGACACAAAAAATGTCTTCCACTCTAGCAACATCTCTGCCCCCTGGTGGAGATTTTGGAGAATTTTTCTTCTTCTGTCACTGAAAGTTAAGTTTTGTGGTTCAGCTAAGATTCCCATCAACACATCATCAGGATTTGTAAACTATAAACAAAATTGTGAGTGGCCTATGGCTTGTCCCCTTGCTTTCGTCCACAGAAATAGATATTTCCTAGAAACTGACTGGCTGTCCTGCTAGTGGGAGAAAAGTGAACAGAAGAACTGGGAAAAGCAGACAGGCAAAACTGATTTATATTCAAAAGAACTGACAGCAACATAGTGGGCTTCTCTGTCTTCAGCCTCTTATCTGTAGATTCAACCACCCATGACTAAAAAATATTAGGGGAAAAATTCACATGAAATGAACACAAACAGATGATAGTCTTGTGACTGTTCCCAGGGCAGCACAGCAAGTAACAACTACTTGCTCAGCTTCTGGTGTTGTGTTATAGCAACAGAAAATGGCCAGCAACATTGAGAACAAGGCATTTTTCAGCTCAGGGCAGCAGAAGATCCAGAGGTGGAGGATCCTGCAGCGCACTGGGCTTACAGTGCTCAGGAGCTACCAGAGATGTTTCTCAGCCTCTGCAGTATGGCTGAGAGGAGGACTGAAGAGAAGTCCACTAGAAGGCTGACTTCGGGTTCTGAGCAAAAGGAATGGCATCCTCCAGGGGTGGAGAGCACATGGTCTTCTTTCCTTTCAGCATTGCCACAGTTTGAGCTATTCCAAACCCATGCCTGAACCTTCCCTTTAAAGCATGGCCAAGGTAGCTGGGCTTCCTGACAGAGTAAGCTCCTTAGGGGCAGAATGTGTTCTAGAGTGCTGATAGAACAGGAGACAGCTGAATGGGAGCAATGAAATTTAGTAAGAAAATCACAGTATGTGAACATCACAGTCAGGATGTAATAAACACCTGCTGTAGTTAGTGTCATTGGCACTGTGACATTAGCAAGGGAAAAAAAGACAACCAACATCCATAAGAGTTCCAAGTTTAGCAGAAAAATGTTTTCTTAGACTAAATACCAAAATAGCAAATAAAAATGTAATAAATTGAAGGCCAGAATCACTACTGTTTAGATACAGATTACCACCAAGGAAGACCAAGATAAGGAACTTCTGAAACTATTTAGGGACTGTAGCTAGAAACCACAAGAACAATGCTGAACCTCTGGGAAAGAGCTCCAGAAGGTACACAGGTGAAGAACAGAGTTATCAGAAAAAAAAAATTTTTTGCCAGTCCTGGGACTTGAACTCTGAGCTTGGGCATTGTCCCGGAGTTCCTTTTTGCTCAAGGCAAGGGCTCTTCCAATTGAGCCAGCTCCACTTCCAGCTTTTTCTGTGATGAATTGGAGATAAGAGTATCAAGAACTTCCCTGCCTGAACTGGCCTCCAACAGCAATCCTCAAATTTCAGCCTTCTGAATAGCTAGGATTACAAGCATGAACCAACACAGGTGCCAGACTGGATGGATTAAAAAAAAAAAAACTACAAGGGCTGGGAAGGTGGCTCAGTAGTAGAGTGCTTGCCTTGGATGCATGAGGCCCTGGGTTCAATTCCTCAGCACCACATAAGCAGAAAAAGCTGGAAGTGGCACTGTGGCTCAAGTAGTAGGGAGCTAGCCTTGAACTGAAGAGCTGAGGGACAGCGCCCAGGCCCAGAGTTCAAGCCCCATGATCAACCAAAAAAAAAAAAAAATCCTAAAAATAAATAAATAAATATATAAAAATCCTGAATCTGAAATTAGAGGTGGGGCTTGGTCTTGGTTGTCAACATGCCATGATTGAGAGATGGCTGCAAAATTGGTTAACACACACTTCTGGATTTGATAGTGTTTCCAGAGACAGTTGGCATGTAGGGCAACAGAATGGGGATGATCCACCTTGAAGGTGTATAGCTCCATCTAGTGGGCTGAGAGACCAGGTGAAACAAAAAAAGTGGAAAGAAGCTTGAAGGTGCCCGCACTGAGCTAAGCTCTTCTTGAACAGGTGCACTTCTTGTTCCTTCCATTTTGTATAGGCATCAGACTGAAGGTTCGTCAGCTTTTGATCTGACTTGCACCAGTGCTTCACAGGGAGTCCTTCCAACTCAAATTTGGGGCTTCTGATCAATTCAAAAAGTTCACTAATGCCGGGCGCCGGTGGCTCATACCTGTAATCCTAGCTACTCAGGAGGCTAAGATCTGAGGATCACGGTTCAAAGTGAGCCCAGGCAGGAAAAGTCCATGAGACTCTTATTTCCAATAAACCACCAGAAAACTGGAAGTGGCATATGGCTCAAGTGTAGAGTGCTAGCCTTAAGCTGAAGAGCTGAGGGACAGCACCAGGCCCAGAGTTCAAGCCCCACAACTGACTCAAAAAAAAAAAAAAAAAGTTCATTAGTGAGACATTTTTCAATTGACATGTTCATTCATGTACAATTCTACTTTCTGCATTCCCTTATTCAAAACTTGTCTTCTACACTCTTGTCATCTTTCTATAATATTTGGTTTGAAGGGATGTGGGTTTTTTGTTGTTATAAACCTTTGATTTTCTTATAAGTACCGCGCACTAACTGATTGCGCCCCTGGAGCTCCACCTTTGATTTTCTTTACATGCAAATTTCTGTCTTGCCTTACATCTTTGAGCTACCAAACTTTGGAAATTTTTAGTATACTTTAAAAAATCTTAAATCTACATGTTCCCTAAATAATATTTTCATTTACTTATTTACACAGGTTGACTATGTCAAGGGAAAGTTGTGGTACAATGAAAGATGTTTTGCTAATAGAGAACATTTTGAAGGTAAATTTGAAGTTAAAGAAGTATTAACAAATTTTTGTCAATATCCATAATCTATATCATTAAATGAAATGGGGGGGGGGAAGATGGGAAGGGATGGGAAGGGGAAACAAAGGAGGAAGCAACAATGCTTGATAAGAAATGCACTCATTACCTTGCCCATGTAATTGTAACCACTCTGTACAGTATTTTCAGAATAAAAAAAAGAAATGGTATGCAACAAAAATAGGATAAAATATAACAGCAAATATATTTTATATAAATCGATAGTATAAAAATAAGGGGAAAGTTTTTAAAATTTGAGATAATAGGCACAAATAACCACAAAGAAAAGGTGTGTTCTTATACATTAATTGATGACAAATAACTTCCAGTCATTTTGATAGAAACTGTTTTCATAGTACTATCCTTCTAATCATAGAAATATCAGAGTTGCTCATAATATCTGTGTCTTTCTATATTATAGTTGACTATGTTACTGTCACCTTTGACAGGAATAGGACACTAAGTGAGGTAAGATATTGAATATCTTAAAAGGTGAGAAATTTTTGTTATGCATGACTTTAAGAATTATTATTAAATTTTTAAAAATCCAAGCAGGAAGTAGAGCTGTGGCTCATGTGGTAGAGTGCTAGCCATGAGCACAAAAGTTAAGGGATAAAAGGAACCCTATTGAAAAGTTGTTGGGAATGTAAACTAGTACAACCACTCTGGACAGCAGTCTTGATTTCCTCAAAAGAAACATAGCTGGGTGCCAGTGGCTCATGCCTGTAATCCTAGTAACTCAGGAGTCTGAGATCTAAGGATCACAGTTTGAAGTCAACCCCAGGCAGGAAAATCTGTGAGACTCTTATCTACAATTAACCACCAGAAAAACAGAACTGGCGCTGTGGCTCAAAATGGTAGAATGCTAACCCTTGAGCACTAAAACCTCAGGGACAGTACCTAGAACCTGAGTTCAAGCCCTGTGACCATAAAAACAAACAAACAAAAAAAAAACACTAAACATAGATCTTCCCTAGGATCCAACCATACCACTCCTGGGCATCTACCTAGAACATCACAAGTCACAATACCATAAAGACACTTGTACATGTAGAAATAGCCCAAATGCCCTACAATAGATGATGAGTGGATCCAAAAAATATACACAATGGAATTTTACACAGCCATCAGAAAGAATAATATTATGTCATTTGCAGGGAAATGGATGGACCTAGAACAAATCATGTTAAGTGAGATAAGCCAAGCTCAGAGAGACAAATGACCCATGTTTTCTCTTATATGTGGAAACTAGATCTAGAATATACCAGGACATGATAAAGATACAGGTCTCTAGGCATTCACACACAGTGAGACTAAAGTATGATACTCTTAGGAGAGGGACACAAAGGTACAATGCCTCTGGGCATCTGATGATAAAAATAATATTTATCAAAATGAACTCCAGGAAATGGAAAGAAGAGGGTTTTTTTTTCTTTGTTGCTATTTTGTTTTTATCTTGTTTGTTTATTTATCTGTCTTTGGAGGAGTAAGGGGAAGCACAGAAATGGAGGTACAAAGGATAAACAAATGTAGCAGTGGTACTTGCTAGAGACTATGTTGAAAATGAACTATACAACTTATGGGTGGTGATGGGAAGGAAAAATTGGGAGAGAATGAAGAAAGAGATGACATTGTCCAAAAAAAAGGTACTCTTTACTTGACTTATAAAACTGTAAACCTTTATAATAACAACTTTAAAAATTATTTTAAAAGCCGGGCGCTGGTGGCTCACGCCTGTAATCCTACCTACTCAGGAGGCTGAGATCTGAGAATCGCGGTTCAAAGCCAGCCCGGGCAGGAGAGACCATGAGACTCCTATCTCCAATAAACCACCAGAAAACCGGAAGTGGTGCTGTAGCTCAAGTGGTAGAGCGCTCGCCTTGAGCTGAAGAACTGAGGGACAGCACCCAAGCCCAGAGTTCAAGCCCCACGACCGACAAAAAAAAAAAAAAAAAAAAAAAAAAATTATTTTAAAAGACACTCAGGCCCTGAGTTCAATCCCCAGGACTGGCACAACAACTACAATTACAACCATGGCAAATCTATCTGCTGAGAAGTTTCCTGATCTGCTTTTCCAATGATGTCTCTATTTAGGTATAATGGCAGTTGCTCTAATTATGATAAATTGAGATCTCCACACTGACTCCCCACAGACAATAAAAACCAGAAGGCAATGTTTTGCAGGGTTTTTTCCTAGACTGATTTCCCCAGAAGCAAGTCACGACTGTAAAGATTTTTATTTATTTATTTATTTTTTTGCCAGTCATGGTGCCTGAACCCTGGGCCTGGGCACTGTCCCTCAGCTCTTCAGCTCAAGGCTAGTGCTCTACCACTTGAGCCACAGCACCACTTCCAGCTTTTTCTGCTTATGTGGTGCTGAGGAATCGAACCCAGGGCCTCATGCATGCAAGGCAAGCACTCTACCACTAAGCCACCTTCCCAGCCCCGCGACTGTAAAGATTTTTAAAATATGCCTCGTCACCATCATGATATCTCAATGATTTATGATTTTCCTATGATAACAAATTAGGACTTAAATTTCAAAGACAGAATTAACTTGTCCTTTCTCTCTTTTTTTGCAGTCAAGCTCTTGTTTTTATAGTCAAGAACCATTCCTTAATTGGATGCCTTGCATACCATATAATTCCAAAAGTGTAAAATCTTTGCCAAAGGTGATAACATTTCTTGTTGATCCAGAGCAAAATACTGGTATTTACCTCTTCAGTGATACGGTATGTCTTATAACCTACAGGTGATCATTCTTGCAAATGTATTTTCACATTCTCATTATGTTTGGCAATACAGCCTGATCAAAATTGGCAATCGCAAGATTATATTCTGATAAATAGTATTATTTGACACAAGAAATTTCTTACCTTTAATTGTCATTTAGTTTGACAAAAGTGAAAATCAAGCCCAGGCAAAGTAAGTCATATCAATTATCAAACGTTGGGAGGCCCAAATTGGAAGGGTCACAGTTCAAGGGCCAGCAACTAACTTAAGGAGACCCCACCTCAACAAATAAGCTGGGTACAGTGATTTCCATTTCTAATCACAACTGTGTGAGAAGTATAGATAGGAGGATTGCAGTTCTGAAGTCAATTCAGGACAAAAAGGCAAGACCCTGCCTGAAAACTAACCTAAAGTAAGAAGGAAGTAAGAAGGCCGTATGGCTCAAATGGTAGTATACTTGCCTAGCAAGCATAGGGCCCTGAGATCAATTTTCAGTACTCAAAAACAAAAACAAAAAAAAACCCTGTGATACTGGTTGTGCTTTGCTAATTCTTCAGAAAGACATAAGCTCAACATTTTTCATATAAATTTCAGGTTCCATGGCTAGTAAAGATGGGCATGCAACCCACATGCACACACAAAATAACCCATTGTTGCAGGTCTATAGTTTCTATTCTAAAGGTCTTTAACAAGAGTTATGAAGTAGAATTCTTCTCAGCATCATAAGAAAATACCTAAGTCTGTTCCGGCCCTTTAGACTGTAGAAGAGAAAATCTTTTACTTGTCTTCAATCACAAGGCCTTGAAAATTAAAATAATAAAAGAGTAGTAGGAGAAAAGAAAACCTTGCATTTATATAGGCATTGTGCATCTTTATGGGATAAAGTCTATAATAATGGTGGTTAAAGTTGGGAGATCGGGGCTGGGAAGATAGCTCTGTGGTAGAGTGCTTGCCTTGCATGCATGAGGCCCTGGGTTCAATTCCTCAGTACCATATGAGCAGAAAAAGCTGGAAGTGGTGCTGTGGCGCAAGAGGTAGAGCACTAGCCTTGAACTGAAGAGCTGAGGGATAGCGCCCAAGCCCAGAGTTCAGGCCTCATGACTGAAAAAAACAAAAACAAAAAACAAAAAAACTAAAACTTGGGAGATGACCTTAATGGTGATAGGAAAAGAAATAATACCCAAAATGGATCACTTTGGTTTAAAGTTAATTGTAGGTTGAATCAACTTTTTTGTTGTTAGTCATGGGGCTTGAATTTAGAACCTGGCCACTGTCCCTGAGCTCTTTTGCTCAAGGCTAGTGCTCTGCCACTTTGAGCCAAATCTCCACTTCTGGTTTTCTGGTGGTTAACTAGAGATGAGAATCTCATGGAGTTCCTGCCTGGGCTGGCTTTGAACTATGATTGTTAGATCTCAGCCTCTGAGTATCTAGGATTATAGGCATGAGCCACCAGTGTCTGGATTGAATGAACATTTTTGAAATTTAACTGGTTGATTTGTTTGGGGGAAACAAATTACGTTCCCTCCCTCCCTCCCTCCCTCCCTCCCTCCCTCCCTCCCTCCCTCTCTCCCTTCCATTTCCTTCTTTCCTTCCTTCTTAACAGATAACTAGGTTTTCAGGTCCACAAATGAGAGACAGGAAGATAAATATTTGCCCAAGCAAGTACCTTCCTGAAAACCTTAATATTTAGCTGGAGAAGGGACTGTTTGCTTTCTCATTTCTAGGGTTAGAGCCATTCTGGTACGAAGCAGATGGTAGTTTCTCTTCCTAGAAGTTCTTGGGTTTTAGTCAGATCAGGAAAGCTCTGAGAATTTTGCCTCTTTTCATTTCTTTTCTGCCTCAGTTGAATCAAATGTTTCAGCTTAAAATTATCTTTACATCAAAGTGGTATGTCTTAAGACCTCGGTTACCTAGAATGGAATATGGCTCAGACATTCACACTTTGAGCACATAGTTATATGTGTTGACATTGCAGGCTGTCTGTAAAGTTCAATAATGACTCTACAATAAACCTCTCTGTGCCATTTATTATAAAACTTTGAGCCAATTATTTTGTCTCCCGAACTTTATTCAATATCTATCAAATAGGCAGGAGAAGAGAATACAGAAACATCAGAGTTTACTAATCCTTCCGTTTAGTGCTATGTGAAATCCAAGTGACAGGAACATCTAAAAATTGTAATAGTGATCGTGGAAAAGTACTCATCACTCTTTATGCTTGTTTTATTTTTCTCCTAGGCTACCAAACGTACCATGGTTACTGTGAATGTTCTACAGGATTCACAACCAAGTCTCCAAACCAAATTTCCTCCTTTCCACTTTCCTGCCTCATTCTCTAACCCTCTTGGGATGGTGTTTCATCCCCGAAGCCACTTTCTTTATGTTTATGGAAACCAGGTATGTTCCCAACAACCTTCCTCCGCTGGTGTATGAGGCCGAGTCTAGTACTTCCTCCCTGCTCAGTGATTGTGCATAAAGGAGAGAGCCACTCAGCTGATCCAGGAGGTAAAAGGAGGAAAAAAGACTGTGACTGTTGACCACTTATCAGGTGCTATGCTTAGTACCTACTGTCAGTTTTCACTTTTCTACTCCTTTCCTGAGCCATGGTTAACCAAAGCTTTCCTGAACTTGACCACTTATAAGACATTTCTTTGAAACTTTGGATAATTGAGATTTCTCCATGAACCTATAGAAAGTATGTGTATATCTGGCATTTCTAGCATTTACCATTGGCATTTCTTTATCTGATTTTGTCTGCCACTTTCTGGTTATGTTGTTCTTTCTGTTTTGAGTTTCGAGTTTTGAGACAATCTGGCTATGTAGCCCAGGCTAGCTCAGAACCTTCTGTCTTCACCTCCTCAGCACTGGGATTTCAGGGGCAAACTACCACATCCTTCACCACACCCTTCAGCTAAGGTTGTGGTGTTCTTCCTTCCGGTAGCATACTCCATCTGTGGGCCTCCCCATCAATCTATTCAGGATGGGTTTGAAAGCTTGGTAAAAGGCTTTTCAGTTCCAAGGGGCCATTTTTAACTCTGAAATGAAGAACACTGTTTAGATTTAAACAAAAGTGCTTACAAGAATTCAGGTTTCAACATTTTCCAATCCTGGGACTTCTGCTGATTTGGTGACTCAGAAGATATACTGTGTACTGATGTCCCCTTGCAATGGCCTCTAGCAACCAATAATATATAACCCAGTGTGTGGAAAGCCAGTCAGAGCAACCTAAATTGATTCAAAACATTTGTGCAGTGGGGCCAAACAAAAATAGTTCAGTTATTAAACACCTTGTCCCTTTGTTTCTTCAAATTCAATTTTCTCACCCTTGTTGAAACACTTGATTGGTTCCTAATTGAACATGTGTCCCTTGGTTTGTAAATCAATTCTATACCTAAGTGAAGACTGCTTTTATTTTAGTCTTGTTATAATTCTTAAGAATCTCTATCCTCAGGCTGGGAAGGTGGCTCAGTGATAGAGCGCTTGCCTTGCATGCCTGAGGCCCTGGGTTTGATTCCTCAGCACCACAAAAGGAAAAAAGCCAGAAGTGGCGCTGTGGCTCAAGTGGTAGAGCACTAGCCTTGAGCTGAAGAGCTGAGGGACAGCGCCCAGGCCCAGAGTTCAGGCCCCACAACCGGACCCCCCCCCCAAAAAAAAACAAAACAGAATCTCTATCCTATGCAGAGAGATTTGTAAAGGTAGCACCTTTTTCTAGGTCTTCTTGAAACACTGTTTCAAACCTCCCTTTGCTTTTGAATTTTATTATTCTCCTCCTATTGGTGCCTTTCCTAATATCTGGCTCAATGCAATACAACTGAGAGGAAATCTTCCACAACAGAGATTTTCTCCCAAGACAAGAAATAATAGAGTGGACCACACACACCAACGGTCTGTGGAGTCCAGAGGATACCTGAGGCACTGGAACCTTTCTCTCCGGACTAAGCATGCTGATGGCCCCTTGCTTGGAAACCACTGAAATCAGAGGTGATGAGAGGCAGATTAGGGCTGCATATGAGGATCTCTAGTTTCCAAGAACAAGTAACAGATTGCTTAGAGATTCTGCCACTTCTGAAGCAACATGCTCAAGCAAGAGAGGCCACAGCCTCAGAAAATGTTTTGAGTTCCTAGAACCTCTAAAGCTGAGAGGTAAAAGTTTTTATGAAACCAGTCCAAAGTATTTATTTCAAACACTTTGAAGACTCAACAACAAATCACAAGAATACAAAAAAAAAAAAAAAAAAGAGTAAAACATGGTCCAATCCAAGGACAAAAAATCCTTTAGAAATTAACCCTAAAAAAATCCCTCCGAGATTAACCCTACAAAAGTGCAGACCTATTGGAAAATAATTCAAGATTATTTCATACAGATGCTCAATGACCTAACAGAGAACATACAGAACTTGAGAAAAAATCCAGAAAATGATACATGAACAACATGAATATATCAGCAAAGAAATTCTAAACTTTTTTTAAAAGAATCAAATGGAGCGCCCGCCTCCCCGAGCCCTGGGCGCTCAGCCCCCCAACTTCTCCTGGTGCTCCCGGGCCGGCTGGCGGGGATGGGGCTGCCGTCTCCCCCCACCCACTACCAGTTCCTGCTGGCGCACGCGTGCGGCACCCGGTGTCGCTGACGGAGCATGGCCACCCCCCAGCGTGGAGACTGGTTCCCCGAGCTCACCCAGCACTGCCTGCGCCTCCCCGACTTCCGTCCACGGACCCCCACCAGATGGACCGCTTCGTGCAGAAGTGGACCAGGCCAACGCGCGGCTGCGAGGCCGTGGGAGCGCACTGCGCCCTGGGCTTCGGTCGCACTGGCACCATGCTAGCCTGTTACCCAGTGAAGGACCTGGGCTTGGCTGCAGGAGATGTCATCACTGAGATTCGTCGCCTGCGACCTGGATCCAAAGAGACCTCCGAGCAAGAGAAAGCAGTCTTCCAGCGAACAAAATAAGGGGTCTTGAAATGAGGGGTCTCGGACGTCTTCTACTATCACCTCAGCCCCTTATTCTGTGTGGGACATAGGGCCAGAGAGGAAGAAAAGTGAAATATTAAGCCCTCCAGCTTGCATTGGCTCCCATTGGACTGAAGTAGGCAGGTCCCGAGCGAAAGAATGGCAGGGACCCCATGGAAGTGAAAAGAACTGTGCTGCTTCCTTGAATAAAGGATTTGTCCAGCTCACACTGGACAGCACTTTACAAAGCACCCTCACACATCAATTTAAGCTTCATGCAAGCTCTGTGATATGAGAATGGAAAAAAAAAAAAAAACCATCTTTGGATGGGTTGGCTAAGGCCCAGACAGGTACCAAGATCATACTTCTAGAAAGGACTGTGACATACATCTTTAGCCTCTTAAAGATGCTGGAATTCTCTGCTCCTGTTCCCTGATTCTATTTGATATGGTTTGTGGGGAAATGGCCAGTGAAAAGAATGCAAGTCCCTGGCTGCCAAGCTTTCTTGAATCTCCAGATCTCTGCCACTTCCTGGCCAAGGGGACCTCTGTTAATGTCACCCTGGGTGGAGATCCACTTGCCCCACATGTGTCACCCTTATCCCTCTCACAACAGCGGAGGAAGCTTAGGTGTTTTGCTCGTAGATGAGGACTGTCTACACTTCTCCAGGGCTGCCTAGCTCACGTGGTTCTTCCATCCTACCATGCTGTCCTCGGCATCAGACCAAAAAGTGCTGGAGCTGAACGACTGGTTTTTCAGAGGGGTGAATATTCATTCATTAAAAAAAGACTGGTAGGGCTGTGAATCTTGGCCATGTTTCTTTACCACACTCTCAACTTCTTAAGAGGTGGTATGAATGGTGTAAGCTAGCCAAATGGCCTCTGTTAAGCCGACATGGGTCTGAACTGTTATTCTTTGCTGTAGCAGGCTATGCTGAATAAAGTAGAATTCATGAGAAAAAAGAATCAAATGGAAATTCTAGAGCTAAAATAACTAAAACTTTTCACTGGAAGAGTTGGTCAGCAGTTTTTATCAGACAGAGAAAAGTAAACTCAGAGACAGATCATTTGAAGTCACTGACTCAGAGGAACAAAGAAGAAAACAGAATGACAAAAGTAAAAAGATCTTAAGGCACTAAAGAGACACCATCAAGCACACCATCACATGCATTGAGAGTGCGAGAGGAACAAGAGAAAAATAGTAAAGAATAACACCCTTCCAAATGAGGACAGAAATATATAAACAAATTCAAAGAGATCAAAAACTTCAATCAAGACAAATGCAATAAAGACTCACAGTGGGACACATTACTGTCAAATGGACAAAACTCAAAGACAGATGGACAAAACTCAAAAACCCTTGAATGCTTCAAGAAATGTTTCCCACATGAAAACTCCCTGAGATAATTATTCAGCAAGAAGAGAGGAGAAAATAGGAAAGAGGAGGCAACTAAGAAAGGAGGGGAATGTGAGGGAAGAGACAGGTAGAAAAGAGGGGAGAGAAAGGGAAGGAAGGAATAGCTCAAGTGGTAGAGCACCAACTGTGAATGAAAAAAAGACTGAGCAAGGGTGTGGGGCCTGAGTCCAAGTCCCAGGACCTGCACACACAAGAAAGTATTAATTAGCATGCTAATAAAAGAAAATGGAATGACACAAAATGTTCCATTAAGGCCATAAAAGATAGGAAAAGAATGGGAGATGAAATAGGAAAAGAAGCAATAAATGTCGGGCGCCAGTAGCTCACATCTGTAATCCTAGCTACTCAGGAGGCTGAGATCTGAAAATAGTGGTTCAAAACCAGCCTGGGCAGGAAAGTCCATGAGATTCTTATCTCCAATAAACCACTAGAAAAAGCCAGAAGTGGTGCTGTGGCTCAAGTGGTAGAGCACTAGCCTTGAGCTGAAGAGCTGAGGGGCAGTGCCCAGTCCCAGAGTTCAAGTCCCACTACCAAAAAAAAAAAAAAAGGCAACAAATATAAAATGAATATGGTAGATATGAATTCTACCAGATCTATTGATGTCACTGTGAACATTCATCATCTGAATGCACCAATCCAAAGATATAGTTCATCAGAGTCGGTCTGAAAACAAGACCCAATTATATGCTGTACAGAAGAAACCCACTTTAAATATAAACACCCATCCAGATGAATAGTAAACAGATGAAGAGAGACACCATGTTAACATCACTCAACAAGTAAGTAGGAGTAGCTTTATTAATTTCAGCAGAATAGACTTCAGACCAAGAGATAAAGAGCATTGTGTTGATAAAGAGGTTGGTTCTCCAAGAAGATATCATTGTATTTATCATGATTTTCCATAACTACAGAAGACCAAAAACACTGAGGCAAAAACTGAGGGCATTGCAAAGACTCAGTGACACCAGCACATTTGGTGACTTTACCACCCCATTAGAAATTGGCAGATACAGCAGATCAAAAACCAGAAAAGGTATACCAAACTTAATGCATCATAATCAACCCAATATAATGGACATCGATGGACACTTTCATCCACCAACAGAAGAATACAAATCCTTCTGAAACTTGCAGGGAACACTCATTGAGATATTACCCACATTCTCGGCCATAAAACATACTTCAGTAAATTTAAAACAATAGAAATCATGGGGCTGGGAAGGTGGCTTAGTGGTAGAGCACATGCCTTGCATGCCAGAGGCTCTGGGTTCAATTCCTCAGCACCACATAAGCAAAAAGAAAAAAGCCGGAAGTGGCGCTGTGGCTCAAGTGGTAGAGCGCTAGCCTTGAGCTGATGTTCTTCTATACATTTGCTGTGCATAGTGTGCACCCCCTATTCTCTGCCATAACCACTATCACAGACTCTAGGATGGAAATGGAAGGTAGATCTTAGAGGTAAGAGGCCTGTACATGTGTGCACATTTGTGATAGGTATAAGAAAAATCACACCACAGGACTGACCCCCTTTGATGTAGGAAGAAAGGTAATTGCTGACTGTTTACCTCAACTCTTCAGTGAGGTGCCATCTCTTTATTCCCTTAGGTCTGGATTTCAATGGATGGTGGCAACACGTTTGAACTAATCTGTGCATTTTACCGTAGCGTCATAAAGAACACTTACCATAGCTTTTATACTTCAGATATTGTTTTGGTTTCCATAAATAGAAGGATTTACTTGACAAAGGCAGGTAAGAAATTTACTTTTATTGTTGAAAGCACCCCAAGTGGACCAGGAATCAAAGGTATATGAAAAGGAAATGCCTTTCTAATCATCCAGGCCTAAGGTCTCCATCTATTAAGGGTGATAGATTTGTAGGATCTACAGAAAGTGGATTCTACAAACATCCATAAAGAAGAGAAGCTCTGGATCCACATGTTCTGTTCTCATTCACAGCATCAATGCTGTGTTACTGATCCAACACCAATAATAATAGATACCACTCAGCAAGCTACAGTTGTCCTCAGCATAATACAATGGCTTCTTCTTTAGTATCACAACCACTTTGCTGAAGCCTATGCAACAATATATTAAGCGGGTACACAGAACTATGGGATAAAGTTGTGTGATGGATCATTTGTTCTCCATCATCTTGACTTGGCAATCTAGTGATTTCATCCATGTAGTAGGAATAGCTCTTCTTTGTTCACACAATGAAAATAATGGTTAACCTCACTGACCATTGCCCACTCCCTTTCTTTTATCCTTTTCTTTTTTAATTTTTTTTTTTTTTTTAGTTTTTCTCTTTCTTTAATGGTACTAGGGATTGAACTAAGCCTCACATTTGCAAAGCAGGTGCACTGTCACTTCAATCATGCCACCAGTTGAATTCCACTCAGTTGAATTTCTCTAGCTTGGAATAAGAAAAGGACATGGAAGCCGGGCGCTGGTGGCTCACGCCTGTAATCCTACCTACTCAGGAGGCTGAGATCTGAGGATCAAGGTTCAAAGCCAGCCCAGGCAGGAAAGACTGTGAGACTCCTATCTCCAATAATCACCAGAAAACCGGAAGTGGCGCTGTAGCTCAAGTGGTAGAGCACTCGCCTTGAGCTGAAGAGCTGAGAGGCCCAGAGTTCAAGCCCAGAGTTCAAGCCCCATGACCGACAAAAAAAAAAAAAAGAAAGAAAGAAAAGGACATGGAAGCCGGGCGCTGGTGGCTCACGCCTGTAATTCTCAGGAGGCTGAGATCTGAGGATCGCAGTTCAAAGCCACCCGGGCAGGAAACTCCTATCTCCAATAAACCACCAGAAAACCGGAAGTGGCGCTGTAGCTCAAGTGGTAGTGCACTTGCCTTGAGCTGAAGAGTTGAGGGACAGTGCCAAGGCCCAGAGTTCAAGCCCCACGACCGACCAAAAAAAAAAAAAAAAAAAAAAAAAAAGAAAGAAAAGAAAAGGACATGGTTATTAATTTTGTGTCTAGCTAAATCTGCAACATTATTTTAGAGTTCTATTGAGGTTTTTTTTTAATTCTGGTTGAATTTATTTAAGTATTTTCAGTAAAGGACTGGGAAGGTGGCTCAGTGGTACAGTGCTTGCCTTGCATGCATGAAGTCCTGGGTTCAATTCCTCAGTACCACATAAGCAGAAAAAGCCAGAAGTGGCGCTATGGCTCAAGTGGTAGAGCGCTAGCCTTGAGCTGAAGAGCTGAGGGACAGCGCGCAGGCCCAGAGTTCAGACCCCACAAATGGCAAAAAAAAAAAAAAGTATTTTCAGTAAAATATAAAAGAAATGCGAATATGCCTTGTTCTATTTTCAGAAGATCTTTTAGCATGAAAGAATGTTGGATTTTATCCAGGGTTTTTTCTGTACCTGTTGAGATGATAATGTTTTTTTGTCCTTGATTCTGATTATGTATCATACTAAGTTTCTTGATATATGCATGTAGGCCCACCCTGGAAACCTTGGAATGAACCTAATTTGGACATGTGTACCGGTACTGGGGCTTGAACGTGGGTCTTAAGCACTGTCTCTGAGCTTTATTGCTCAAGGCTGGTGCTCTACCACTTATGCCACAACTTTACTTCCAGTTTTTTGGTGGTTAATTGGAGATAAGAGACTCACAGATTTCCCTGCCTGGGCTGACTTTGAACTGTAATTTTCAGATCTTAGCCTTTTGAGTAGCTAGGATTATAGTCATGAGCCACTGGCACCTAGCATACGTTTTTTAATGTTTTGCTGAATTTTCTTCTTTTTTGGGGGGGGGGCGGTCTGGTCGTGGGACCTGAACTCTGGACCTGGGCGCTGTCCCTCAGCTCTTTAGCTCAAGGCTAGCATTCTACCACTTGAGCCACAGCGCCACTTCCGGCTTTTTTCTTTTTGCTTATGTGGTGCTGAGGAATCGAACCCAGGGTCTCAGGCATGCAAGGCAAGAGCTCTACCACTGAGCCACCTTCCCAGCCCATGTTTTGCTGAATTTTCAAGGTGTGTGTGTGTGTGTGTGTGTGTGTGTGTGTGTGTGTGTGTGTGTGTGTGTGTGTGTGTGTGTGTGTGTGTGTGTGTGTGTGTGTGTGTGTGTGTGTGTGTGTGCTGCATACATACCCATACTAATCATTTGGGTTTGAATTCATTGCCTAGGCACTGTCCCTGAGCTTTTATGCTCAAGGCTAGTAGTGTTCTGCCACTTGAGCTACAGATTCTCTTCTAGTCTTTTGCTGGTTAATTGGAGATGAGTCTCATAGATTCTTGATCCTCAGATCTCAGCCTCCTAAATAGCTAGGATTACAGGCATGGGCCAACAGCACCTAGCAAATTTGCAAGTATTTTATTGAGAACTTTTGCCTCTACATTCATCAAGGAAATTTTTTTGTTGTATCCCTAGTAGGCTTTGGAATAGAGGTAATACTAGCATCACAGAATTGAATATGGTAACATCCATTCCTTTCCTTTTTATTTTATGGAATAGCTTGAAGAAAATTGGTAGATAGAAGTAAGCAGTAAATCGGGCTGGGAAGGTGGCTCAGTGGTAGAGTACTTGCCTTGCATGCCTGAGGCCCTGGGTTTGATTCCTCAGTACCACATAAGCAAAAAGAAAAAAGCCAGAAGTGGCGCTGTGGCTCAAGTGGTAGAGCGCTGGCCTTGAGCTGAAGAGCTGAGGGACAGTGCCCAGGCCCAGAGTTCAGGCCCCACAACCAGACCCAAAAAAATAATAATAATAAATTAATAAAAGAAGTAAGCAGTAAATCAATCTGGACCTGAGCTTTTCTTTTTTGGAAAATTATTAGTTTACATCCTCATTGTTCTATTTTGACAGTCAAACGCATCTAAAAATTTATCTATGTCCCCAATTTTCTTGTTTATAAGAATGCAACTTTTTCAAAATATTTCTTAATGATCCTCTGGATTTCATCAGCATTTGATGTGATATACCCTTTTTCAACTCCAATTTTTTTTATTTTGTTTTTGTTTTTTTGCCAGTCATAGGGCTTGAACTCAGGGCCTGGGCACTGTCCTTGAGTTTCTTTTGCTCAAAGCTAGCACTCTACCACTTGAGCCACAACACCACTTCTGGCTTTTTCTGTGTATGTGGTGTTGAGGAATTGGACCAACGTCTTTATGCATGCTAGGCAAGCACTCTACCATTAAGCCACATTCCCAGGCCTTCTACTATTATTTTATTGAATGTTATCCATGCCTTTAACTTGTACCTCTTCCTCCTCCTCCTCCTCCTCTTCCTCTTCCTTCTTCTTATTCTTCCTCTTCCTCCTTCTTCTTCCTCCTTCTCCTCTTCCTCCTCCTCTTCTTCTCCTTCTTCTTCTTCCTTCTTCCTCTTCTTCCTCCTCTTCCTCCTCTTCTTCCCCCCTCCTCTTGTTCTTCCTCTTTCTCCTCCTCTTCTTCTTTTCCTATGATCCATAGATTTGGTCTGTTAGTGTTGTTGTCCCAGGGATCTTGTGTGTTTCACTCTAATTTGCTTAATATTTTTTGTCTTTGTCTGCTTTTTCTAATTACTATATCTGCAGTCTCTGATAGTCTAATTTCAACTTGTTTTATTACATTAGCAAGGCTTTCAAATTAGTTTTTACTTGAGTTACTGAACTGTTTATTTCCAAGGTGTCAATTTGATTTTTTTTTCAAGATTTCTCTATCTTTATTGAACTTCTCTCTGATATCCTGCATTGTCTCCCTTATTTCAATCAGATACATGTTTGGATTTTCTTCAAAATCACTCATCTGTTTATTTGTTTATACATGTCCTCTTTACCGTGATGATCGTGTTTATCATTGTTTTTTGCATTCCTTGTTTGAGATTTTACTCACACACTAACATTCAAGTCCTTTATTGTGAAATTGTTGACTTTTCTGGAGATATATTGCCTCGTTTTTTTCGTATTAGTTGTGTCTATGTTGGGATTTGTGTACCTGAAGCCAGGTTTTTGGTTGGAGATTTTAATATCACATCCTTTCATTTGAAATAGAACACTTAGGTAGTTCTGGGTAGTGGCCAGGTTGTGGTATATTTTCTCAGCACTGGACCAGAGAGGTGGCCCAGGAGTTAAACATTTGCCACAGAGTTTGTGACACTGGGCTCAGCCCCTTACTCCACTAAGGGAAAAGAACTGTTGTAGCTGTTCTCTAGAATGGTACCATTCAGGGCTGGGAAGTTGGCTCAGTGGTAGAGCCAGTGGTAGAGTTCAGGCCTCATGACCGGACCCAAAAAAAAAAATAGAATGGTACTATTCAGTGCCAGATCAGAGACTGCTGTGCTGTGCCAAGATTTCCTAGATACAGCTGTGATTGGTGGCAGAGCTAGGCTGATCCTCTGTCCTTTGTCTTGTGAAGTTTTCTTTTTTTTTTTTGTTGGTTGTAGTTCTTGAACTCTAGGCCTGGGCACTGTCCCTCAGCTCCTCAGCTCAAGGCTAGTACTCTACCACTTGAGCATCAGCCCCACATCCGGCTTTTTCTGCTTATGTGGTGCTAAGGAATCAAACCCAGGGCCTCATGCATGCAAGGCAAGCACTCTACCACTGAGCCACCTTCCCAGCCCCTTGTGAGGTTTTCT